>NC_047139.1:87500-302500 GCF_009829125.3 Periophthalmus magnuspinnatus | reverse complement strand
GCCAGGCTGTGGAAGGTCACGCCCCTTCCCGCCCACACCGCTGGTTTAGCAGGGAGCGGGCGCTTAGCAACGCTGTCAATCAAACCTGTTGCTAACGCTAATGCTAACGCTAACAGGAGCGAAAGTCGACACAAACACAGATTCAGACAAATCCAAACAAACACAAGCTTCATTCAGTAGTTTATTTTTTCTTACAGTGGAGATTTTCGACTCAATTTTGTCAAACGATGCAGATGTTTGTGTCGTAAATGTGCGTCTGTAAGTTCCTCGTCTGAGTTCCCCGTGTGCGTCGCCCGTGTGCGTCGCTCGTGTGCTCGCCCGTGTGCGTCGCCCGTGTGCGTCGCCCGTGTGCGTCGCCCGTGTGCGTCGCCCGTGTGCGTCGCCCGTGTGCGTCGCCCGTGTGCGTCGCTCGTGTGCGTCGCCCGTGTGCGTCGCCCGTGTGCGTCCGCCTTGTGGTCAAACACCAGAACTAACATCTAAACATTGTATTGAAACTGTAAACACGAGTCAGTCTGGAGCATAAAGACGATTATAAACATGTGAGGATCACGATTATTAAAAAATGTCACGAACGATTGATTGACCTTTTTATCGTGATTAATGATATTATCGTATATCATCCCATCCTTACTCTCCCTTCATCCTCCTGTTCTCTCTCTCCATCCACAGGTGTAACGGTTCTCCAGAGGACCCTTTGTGTACTTTCTCCTCTCCTCATCCCTCTGTTCTCTCCTCCTCTCATCCCTCTGTTCTCTCGTCCTCTCATCCCTCTATTCTCTCCTCCTCTCATCCCTCTGTTCTCTCGTCCTCTCATCCCTCTGTTCTCTCGTCCTCTCATCCCTCTGTTCTCTCGTCCTCTCATCCCTCTATTCTCTCCTCCTCTCATCCCTCTGTTCTCTCCTCCTCTCATCCCTCTGTTTTCTCCTCCTCTCATCCCTCTGTTCTCTCGTCTGCAGGCGTGGCGGTTCTCCAGAGGATCCTTCATGTTCTCTCCTCCTCTCATCCCTCTGTTCTCTCGTCCTCTCATCCCTCTGTTCTCTCATCCTCTCATCCCTCTGTTCTCTCGTCCTCTCATCCCTCTGTTCTCTCCTCCTCTCATCCCTCTGTTCTCTCGTCCTCTCATCCCTCTGTTCTCTCGTCCTCTCATCCCTCTGTTCTCTCATCCTCTCATCCCTCTGTTCTCTCGTCCTCTCATCCCTCTGTTCTCTCCTCCTCTCATCCCTCTGTTCTCTCATCCTCCCATCCCTCTGTTCTCTCGTCCTCTCATCCCTCTGTTCTCTCGTCCTCTCATCCCTCTGTTCTCTCGTCTGCAGGCGTGGCGGTTCTCCAGAGGATCCTTCATGTTCTCTCCTCCTCTCATCCCTCTGTTCTCTCGTCCTCTCATCCCTCTGTTCTCTCGTCCTCTCATCCCTCTATTCTCTCATCCTCTCATCCCTCTGTTCTCTCGTCCTCTCATCCCTCTGTTCTCCTCTCATCCCTCTGTTCTCTCGTCCTCTCATCCCTCTGTTCTCTCATCCTCTCATCCCTCTGTTCTCTCGTCCTCTCATCCCTCTGTTCTCCTCTCATCCCTCTGTTCTCTCGTCCTCTCATCCCTCTGTTCTCTCCTCCTCTCATCCCTCTGTTCTCTCGTCCTCTCATCCCTCTGTTCTCTCGTCCTCTCATCCCTCTGTTCTCTCGTCCTCTCATCCCTCTGTTCTCTCCTCCTCTCATCCCTCTGTTCTCTCGTCCTCTCATCCCTCTATTCTCTCCTCCTCTCATCCCTCTATTCTCTCCTCCTCTCATCCCTCTATTCTCTCCTCCTCTCATCCCTCTGTTCTCTCGTCCTCTCATCCCTCTGTTCTCTCGTCTTCTCATCCCTCTGTTCTCTCGTCCTCTCATCCCTCTGTTCTCTCGTCCTCTCATCCCTCTGTTCTCTCGTCCTCTCATCCCTCTGTTCTCTCGTCTTCTCATCCCTCTGTTCTCTCCTCCTCTCATCCTTCTGTTCTCTCCTCCTCTCATCCCTCTGTTCTCTCGTCCTCTCATCCCTCTGTTCTCTCGTCCTCTCATCCCTCTGTTCTCTCGTCCTCTCATCCCTCTGTTCTCTCATCCTCTCATCCCTCTGTTCTCTCGTCCTCTCATCCCTCTGTTCTCTCGTCCTCTCATCCCTCTGTTCTCTCGTCCTCTCATCCCTCTATTCTCTCGTCCTCTCATCCCTCTGTTCTCTCCTCCTCTCATCCCTCTGTTCTCTCATCCTCTCATCCCTCTGTTCTCTCCTCCTCTCATCCCTCTGTTCTCTCGTCCTCTCATCCCTCTGTTCTCTCGTCCTCTCATCCCTCTGTTCTCTCGTCCTCTCATCCCTCTGTTCTCTCGTCCTCTCATCCCTCTGTTCTCTCGTCCTCTCATCCCTCTGTTCTCTCGTCCTCTCATCCCTCTGTTCTCTCGTCCTCTCATCCCTCTGTTCTCTCGTCCTCTCATCCCTCTGTTCTCTCGTCCTCTCATCCCTCTGTTCTCTCGTCCTCTCATCCCTCTGTTCTCTCGTCCTCTCATCCCTCTGTTCTCCTCTCATCCCTCTGTTCTCTCGTCTGCAGGCGTGGCGGTTCTCCAGAGGATCCTTCATGTTCTCTCCTCCTCTCATCCCTCTGTTCTCTCCTCCTCTCATCCCTCTGTTCTCTCCTCCTCTCATCCCTCTGTTCTCTCGTCTGCAGGCGTGGCGGTTCTCCAGAGGATCCTTCATGTTCTCTCGTCCTCTCATCCCTCTGTTCTCTCCTCCTCTCATCCTTCTGTTCTCTCCTCCTCTCATCCCTCTGTTCTCTCGTCTGCAGGCGTGGCGGTTCTCCAGAGGATCCTTCATGTTCTCTCCTCCTCTCATCCCTCTGTTTTCTCGTCCTCTCATCCCTCTGTTCTCTCGTCCTCTCATCCCTCTGTTCTCTCGTCCTCTCATCCCTCTGTTCTCTCCTCCTCTCATCCCTCTGTTCTCTCGTCCTCTCATCCCTCTGTTCTCTCGTCCTCTCATCCCTCTGTTCTCTCGTCCTCTCATCCCTCTGTTCTCTCGTCCTCTCATCCCTCTGTTCTCTCGTCCTCTCATCCCTCTGTTCTCTCGTCCTCTCATCCCTCTGTTCTCTCATCCTCTCATCCCTCTGTTCTCTCCTCCTCTCATCCCTCTGTTCTCTCGTCCTCTCATCCCTCTGTTCTCTCGTCCTCTCATCCCTCTGTTCTCTCGTCCTCTCATCCCTCTGTTCTCTCGTCCTCTCATCCCTCTGTTCTCTCCTCCTCTCATCCCTCTGTTCTCTCCTCCTCTCATCCTTCTGTTCTCTCGTCTGCAGGCGTGGCGGTTCTCCAGAGGATCCTGGACACGGCGGCCGAGCTCAGTTGGCAGGTGACCTCAGTGAACGTGGAGACGCTCACGGAGACGGCGTTTCTCAAACTTCTGGCTCATCTCGACTTTAAGAAGGAGTTTCAGATCATCATCGACTGTGAGCTGGACAAGATGAACTACCTCCTCAACCTGGTGACGCAAACACAGAATATTCTCTAAGAAAGATTTTATCATCACCGTGGTGTCGGGAGTCGAGTATCGAGTATCGAGTATCGAGTCTGTGTCTAGGGATAATTCTAACACAGTTTTGTTTTTTGCAATGACTCTTTATTTTGACGGTGTATTTAACCCTGTGTTTGCTGTGTGCTTCAGATGGCGCAGCAGAAGAGGAACCTGAAGAACTACCACTACATCCTGGTCAATCAGGCAAGTCCACAGGCGCACCTGCAGCACGGCCGAGCGCGGCCGAGCGCGCGGCCGAGCGCGCGGCAGAGCCTCCTTCATGGACGCTGTGGACACACTTTGGAGAAAAATACTTGACGCACGTCCAAAGCGTCCATTGCGTTCTGCGAGTGCCTTTGGATGTTTTGTGTCTTCATGAATGATGCAGCCCAGGTTAAGAGAGCGGCTTTAGTGGATTTATTACATAAAACCAGACAATCAGCTCTGCGGCGGCGTGTCTGGGTCCGTGATTAGCCTTTATGCTAGCTGGTGTGCCCAGCATGAAGAAGTTGCTGCTAGTTTGTGGCTGATGTCTGTCTACTTTTTCCGGATAATGACGTCGCTAAATGACTGGAGCGTAGTCTCTGATTGATTTGACGTTGTGCTTCAGCTTTTTCAGCTCAGGTGTCTGACTCTTTGGACACAGAGCGTCTAACACCAGACTCACACCAAGTGCAAACGCACCACAAGTTTTATTTTCTTAATCGATGATACTCGTAGGATTCAGGAGCGTTGCATCATCATTTTGGTACAAATGAAAAACGTGCTGCTCTAGTGTGACGTGCATCTGTCCATAGGGGGCGCTACAGCAGCACTTTGTTGTGATGATGTTTTCACCACAGTTTTCTTGTTTCTTTTATGAAGTGGTTTTAGATGAATATTGTGATTTAAAATGTGTAAATTATAACAGAATGATCCACAGAGATGACTTTTAAATGGGCTTAAAAGGGACAGCAGACTGTGTCCTGAGCTGTTCTCTCTGTTTATTCTCTTATGTAGATGAACAGCAGACTGTGTCCTGAGCTGTTCTCTCTGTTTATTCTCTTATGTAGATGAACAGCAGACTGTGTCCTGAGCTGTTCTCTCTCGTGTTGGTTCTTTCTCTTATGAAGTCTGTTTAGTTTCTCCAGTGTGACTCTCACTCTTCACTGGATGGAGGAGACACATTACTTTGTTTATGCCTTTGGGTTTTGTCTTTTGGGTGAACCAGTTTTTGTCTTAAAGTGTTTGTGGGTTTGAAAAAGACCAGAATCTCATACTGTCTGAAGATTCTCTGAAGTTTTTCAGACACCCGCGGTGTCAGGGATGGTAACGCCTTTCGTTCTGGGTTCAGATTCTCTGTTGTCCTGTTTTTTGTCTCTTAGATCTATTGAAGGCTCATTTTGGATCTCCACAAGTAGAGAGGTCTTTGTCCATGTGTTGTTCCTCCTTCACTTTTCCCTCTGTGTTTGTGTCTCTGTGTTGTAGAGGACGACTGAATTTAGATTTTAATCCAGTCGTCATCCACATATCGAAACCAATGTGTGGGTGGAGGACCTCCGTGTCGCCCACCAGAGGAGCCAGGATGGTCTTCAGATGTTTGGCCTTATTGTCTGTGATGGAGTCAGTGGTGCATACAGTGGGTCTGAGGGGTACTCCTCCTTTGTGGCTTTTAAAGACGCCGTAGATGCAAGAAACGGAGTGACAAGGATAGAGTGTGTAACAGCTGTGCATCAATGACTTCCTCCTTCTCCAGCTTCTGTAATCAGTCTGTGATGTTCTCCTTTCACTCACGTGTAGAGTCTGTCGTACAAGAGGACAGTCTATGTTGGTTTATTACGTTTGCGCCGGTAAAGAAACAGTCTCACTACAGACAGAGTTTGTGCTGCAGTGGCCCAGAGCCATGAGCACCTTAAATACTGTCTGAGGTCCAAGCCTTTCCCCAAGTACAGTTTGTGTTTAGGTCAGTCTGACTGGACATTTGGCCTTCTCAGCTCAGAGAGGGCACATCTTTACACCTGAGAACAGGTCAAGATGATCAAAGAACAGACATGTGAAATAAAAAACAGCCTTCCGTGAGACTCAAGGATCTCACATCTTGCAGTGTGTCTTGGACAATGGAAAAACTGCCCCAGGTCTCGTCTCAGTTCATATGTTGTGGTGTGACGGGGGAGTCACTTTGGCCTTGTAATCAGCGGAGTTCAGGATCACGGTGCTTCGTCCTTCTCAGGTGGCTGTTGATGCTTCGTCCTTCTCCAGAGCAGTGATCTGTCTCTGTGAGATTATTGTTTCTAATGTTTGTGCTGCTGTAATGTCCACTGCAGGGATCTGGTTCAATGTTACAGAGAAGATGTTTGTGTCCCTCAGACGTCCAGGTCTGACCCAGAGTAAGAGCCAAAGTTAAATCTGTCACTGGACAAATCGTTGTAGGAGTGAAGACGTTTGTCTGCTCGTCCAAGCCTCTTCTTCAGTTCTGGTCAGATTCCTGCTGGACACTGGCTTCTCTCTGTCTGAAGGAGGCGCTAATGACACTGAAACGGTTTTTGTTTACAGTTTCTGTTTGTAGAATAAGTTTATCGAGCTACTCTAAGTGTGCACTGTGCCTCATACATACTTATTACATATATATAACATATTTATACAACTCTTTATGGGTGTTCTTCACAACTATTAGCATGCTGGCTAGCTCTGTAATCCTCTTTGTTTCTTTTGTTTTCCTTGAGTCTGAGAATGGAAATAGAGATGGGGAAAGACAAAAATCTCTTCTTTAACTCTCCTCTCAATCCATTTCTTTTCTGTGCCTCAGATCTGACCCTCTCTCTGTTCAAAGCAGTGGTCAGTGTCTTTGAGATGGAAATGAACAGCAGACTGTGTCCTGAGCTGCTCTCTCGAACACCGTCGCGAGATCGTCCAGTTATCTGACTAGAACTGAAGATTGGATGAACAGCCAAACGTTTTCACTCTTAGAACATTTTGTTGAGTTGACAGATTTAACTTTGGCTCTTACAGAAGTTCAGTCCTCTGTCTGGGTGAGCTCATGGTCGGACAGGTGTTTCCTCTTCACCGTTTGGCCCAGTTCATCCTCCTGTCTCTCTGATTCCTGGGGTTATGTTGTTTCTGGAGTTGCGTAACTATTCGTCTCACAGCTGGTGTGTCTGAAAAGCTTCAGAGGATTGTCAGACGAAATAAACTCCGGTCTGTTTCAAACCTACAAACACTTTAAGACAGAAACTGGTTCATCCAAAGGACAAAACCCCAAATACAAACAGAGAAATGTGGTGGATCCAGAAGAGGAGAACTTACACACATGACACAAACAAGGAGGTGACAAATGAGGAGGTGACAAACGAGGAGCTAAATGTGTTTCTCCTTCAGGGTTTCATGGATCTAAACATCACAGAATTTCAAAAACTGGCTCCAAACGTGACGGGATTCCAACTGGTGAACCACAGCGACCCCAACGTGGAGCGAGTCAACCAGGAGTGGGAGGTGTTCGACTCCAAAGACGCCCGAGGGAGGAGAGGGAGGATCAAGGTGAGGAGACGAGGGAGGAGGGAGGAGGGAGGAGAGAGAGGCTCAAGGTGAGGAGACAAGGGAGGAGGAGGAGGAGGAGGAGGAGGAGGAGAGGGAGGCTCAAGGTGAGACGAGGGAGGAGGAGGAGGCTCAAGGTGAGGAGACGAGGGAGGAGGAGGGAGGAGGGAGGATCACGGTGAGGAGACGAGGGAGGAGGAGAGGGAGGCTCAAGGTGAGGAGACGAGGGAGGAGAGGGAGGCTCAAGGTGAGGAGACGAGGGAGGATCAAGGTGAGGAGAGGAGGAGAATTAGAAGGAGGAGAGGAGGGAGGAGAGGGAGGCTCAAGGTGAGGAGACGAGGGAGGAGAGGGAGGCTCAAGGTGAGGAGACGAGGGAGGAGGAGGGAGGAGGGAGGATCACGGTGAGGAGACGAGGGAGGAGGAGAGGGAGGCTCAAGGTGAGGAGACAAGGGAGGAGAGGGAGGATCAAGGTGAGGAGAGGAGGAGAATTAGAAGGAGGAGAGGAGGGAGGAGAGGAGGTGGCTGTGGTAGAGGGGGGTAGGGAGACAGGAGGGAGAGAGAGAGGAAAGGAGGAGAGAGCTACAGAGAGGAGGGAGTGGGAGGAGGAGGAGAGAGAGGAGGATGGAGGTAACCCAGATGCCCTCCCCGTCCCTGTCTAACCCGGATGCCCTCCCTGCAGTACACTGGCGCTCTGACGTACGACGCCGTAGGTGTCATGGCCGCCGCGTTCCAGTATCTTCGCAAACAGCGGATCGACATCTCTCGCCGCGGGAACGCCGGAGAGTGCCTCGCCAACCCGCCGTCGCCGTGGGGACAGGGCATCGACATCCAGAGGGCGCTACAGCAGGTCTGATGATGTCATGATGATGTCATAGTCGCAGATGGGGGCGGGGCTAATGCGTCTCTGTGGAGATTCAGTGTTTTTAAATAAATCTACAAACTTCTGCTCCACAAACTCGACACGTTTAAGTCTCGACACGATTTTTACGTCTTAAAAACATAAAAAACAGAATTAGTTAAAAAAAAAAATATATATATATATATATATATATATATATATATATATATATATATATATATATATATATATATATATATATATATATATATATATATATATATATATATATATATATATCCTCCTTAAGTATCAGAACATCCTCACGACTCACCACGATGAGTTTATAAGAGCAAGAACTTTACACACAACCAGGAAGTGACTGCAAAGACACAGAGGGAGGAGGAGGAGAGGAGGAGAGAGGGACGAGGAGAGAGGGAGGAGAGAGGGAGGAGGAGCGGAGGAGGAGAGAGGGAGGAGGAGAGAGGGAGGAGGAGGAGCGGAGGAGAGAGGAGGAGAGAGGAGGAGGAGGGAGGGAGGAGGAGGAGAGGAGGAGAGAGGGAGGAGGAGCGGAAGAGGAGAGAGGGAGGAGGAGGAGCGGAGGAGGAGGAGCGGAGGAGGAGGAGCGGAGGAGGAGGAGTGGAGGAGGAGAGAGGGAGGAGAGGAGGCCAGAGCTGAGTTTTGTCGTCACGGTAAATCTAATAACAATTAGAATGCTCGTGCGCACTTCCTGATTCTTAAAATAAACCCTTTTTACTTTTTAGCCAAAAAAAAAAAAAAAAAAAAAAAAAAAAAGGACCAAAACAAAATAATGTCTGTGTTTGTTGCTCCAAATTCCACAGACTCGGGACGATATTAAAATTTTAGACTCACGATTATTGTGGACAAAATAATCGCGATTAACGATTTTATCACGATAATTAACCTGTTAACGATCAGGGCCTAATTTACAACTGTACAGCAACGTACACACACTTCTGTACACACACTTCTGTACACACACTTCTGTACACACACTTCTGTACACACACTTCTGTACACACACTTCTGTACACACACACAAACTATCTGCACATCAAATTCATCAACATATTCACACAAAGTTGGTCTCATTCGTTCCGTAAAGGTCCAGAGAATATAATCCAGTCCAGAAATTATGTCCACAAAAGAAGATCCTCCATGTCCAATCTGCTGCAGGAAAGTGAAACCTGTTCCGTCACTTTTTTGCATTTCTTTTGTCGATTTCAAGCATAATAAACAGCACCAACTTTGTTCCTCAGTGCAAAACACACATGTTAGCCTGTGATTGACACCAGTGTTGGCCAATCAGATGGGGGCTGTGAGTTACTGGAGCCCCAGACAGTGAATCAGTGCTACAGATGACTGAAAGAGCCCCACTCTCCCCAATTACATTCCACACATTTAGTGACATTTTCCCCTTACAGCCAATGAGCAGCTGAACACAATGATGTATCACATGACATGGAGCTTGACGAGCGTGAATGAAGTGGATCCAGAAATCTGTGTGTGTGTGCATTTTACGCACTATTGTTTTGTGTTTTAAACACGACAAAACGGACAAAACAAAGGACGTACGCGACCGAGGACACTGTGGATGTTTGTTAAACTAGAGGCATCTCGGACCTGGAGCGGTTCATGGAAAAGAGTGAAGATCCCACAGTGGACTCAGGAGGAAAGGACCTTATGTTTGGATGGACTTTATGCTGTTCTCCATCAGTAAGAGACGTTTATTCTGCTCTTGACTTAGTTGTGGGTCAAATATATTGTGTGTATAAAATGCTATTCCACTAGTGCTAACCTAGTGACAGCAAAGTCGACACAAACAAGTACCATTATGCAAACAAATCCAAACACAAACGATAGTCAGTAGTTTATTTCTGCTGGTGTTTCTTACGATGGAGATTTTCGGCTAAAGTTTGTCAAACGATGCCGGATGGTCGTCTCGTAAATGTACGTGGAAGTTGCTCATGTTTTTCCTCGGAGCTACAACTTTTTTTGGGCAGGCTCAGCCGTCAGAACAGGCACAAACGACAGAGCACCCCCTTGTGGAGAAACACCAGAACTAACATCTAAACATTGTATTGAAACTGCAAACATGAGTCAGTCTGGAGCATAAAGGCGATTATTATCCTGCGCGATGATCATGATTATTAAAAACAGCGATATTATCGTATATCGTCCCCACCACAGACCTGACTCTTATTTGACCTGGAGGAGGGGCTTTTGCTTTTTTCCATGGAAATGTAGTTCCTTTGGCTGTAATATTTTGCAGTATGGCATTAAACTGGTCTGTTTCCATGGAATCATTCTCCTGAAAGATACAGTGTTGCTTTAAAGTCCTTTGCTGAACTTTGACCCAGTTTTATTTTCATGTGGATCGTCCAGAATCACACATTAAACATAAACACCTGTGAACAGCACCTCCTTGTGGTGTTCCAGGTGAACAGCACCTCCTTGTGGTGTTCCAGGTGAACAGCACCTCCTTGTGGTGTTCCAGGTGAACAGCACCTCCTTGTGGTGTTCCAGGTGCAGATGGAGGGTCTGTCGGGGCACATCCAGTTCGACGAGCGTGGGCACAGAACAAACTACAGCCTGAGTGTGATGGAGCTGAGCCACGTGGGGCCCAGGAAGGTGAGGCACTTCTCTAGAGTCTATGGTAAAAACTAGAACAGCCAAAAAAGAACGGATCAGGTGAGTTTGGGTCAGAAGCAGAAAGAACTTATTTACCCTGAGATCTGACCATGAACTGTATATATACATGGACAGAGCTAACCTGCTAGCATAGACGGTTTATATAAATGGATATAAAATGATCATTTTGGTCTTAAATGTTCGTATTAACCCTCTACATGATCCTGGGGTTTTTATTTCACTATTGTGTCTGTAAATCAAGATCTGAACATTAATAACAGACAAATCAGGTCCTTCTGTCCCCGAGGTCGCTCCTGTTAGCGTTAGCAACAGGTTTGATTGACAGTGTTGCTAAGCGCCTGCTCCCTGTTAAACCAGTGGTGTGGACGGGAAGGGGCGTTACCTTCAACAGCCTCGCTCCTGATTGGCTCTCTGGTTACTCTGCTCCACATTAGCCGCTATAACTGCTAGCCTCGATGAGCTTCATTTGGAGGCGGACGCTGTGACGTCACACTCTCTCAGTCACAGTCTGTGGATCGTCAGTGACTATGGCTCCGCCCACAGCGACTCTCAGTCCCATGTGATTGTGTCGTGTTTCAGATCGGCTACTGGGACGCTCAGAAGGGCTACGTGAACACGGCTAACTACCGGTCCGTGGTGGACGACTACTTCTACGGCCTGCCCAACCGCACCTACGTCGTGACCACGATTCTGGTGAGACATGTACCCATGTTTACCCGTGTTTACCCGTGTTTACCTGTGTTTACGCGTGTGCTGCTCAGATGTGCCCACAGAGCAAACCAACAGCTCCGCCTAAAAAAGCAGCAGGTTTAGTAGATTAAAGGCCCATATTACACTGTTTAAAGGCCCATATTACACTGTTTAAAGGCCCATATTACACTGTTTAAAGGCCCATATTACACTGTTTAAAGGGCCCATATTACACTGTTTAAAGGCCCATATTACACTGTTTAAAGGGCCCATATTACACTGTTTAAAGGGCCCATATTACACTGTTTAAAGGGCCCATATTACACTGTTTAAAGGCCCATATTACACTGTTTAAAGGGCCCATGTTACACTGTTTAAAGGCCCATATTACACTGTTTAAAGGCCCATATTACACTGTTTAAAGGCCCATGTTACACTGTTTAAAGGGCCCATATTACACTGTTTTAAGGGCCCATATTACACTGTTTAAAGGGCCCATATTACACTGTTTAAAGGGCCCATATTACACTGTTTAAAGGGCCCATATCACACTGTTTAAAGGCCCATATTACACTGTTTAAAGGGCCATATTACACTGTTTAAAGGGCCCATATTACACTGTTTAAAGGGCCCATATTACACTGTTTAAAGGGCCCATATTACACTGTTTAAAGGCCCATATCACACTGTTTAAAGGCCCATATTACACTGTTTAAAGGCCCATATTACACTGTTTAAAGGGCCATATTACACTGTTTAAAGGCCCATATTACACTGTTTAAAGGGCCCATATTACACTGTTTAAAGGGCCCATATTACACTGTTTAAAGGGCCCATATCACACTGTTTAAAGGGCCCATATTACACTGTTTAAAGGCCCATATGACACTGTTTAAAGGGCCCATATTACACTGTTTAAAGGGCCCATATTACACTGTTTAAAGGCCCATATGACACTGTTTAAAGGGCCCATATTACACTGTTTAAAGGGCCCATATTACACTGTTTAAAGGCCCAGATTACACTGTTTAAAGGCCCATATTACACTGTTTAAAGGGCCCATATTACACTGTTTAAAGGCCCATATTACACTGTTTAAAGGGCCATATTACACTGTTTAAAGGGCCCATATTACACTGTTTAAAGGCCCATATTACACTGTTTAAAGGCCCATATTACACTGTTTAAAGGGCCCATATTACACTGTTTAAAGGGCCCATATTACACTGTTTAAAGGGCCCATATTACACTGTTTAAAGGGCCCATATTACACTGTTTAAAGGGCCCATATTACACTGTTTAAAGGCCCATATTACACTGTTTAAAGGCCCATATTACACTGTTTAAAGGGCCATATTACACTGTTTAAAGGGCCCATATTACACTGTTTAAAGGCCCATATTACACTGTTTAAAGGCCCATATTACACTGTTTAAAGGGCCCATATTACACTGTTTAAAGGCCCATGTTACACTGTTTAAAGGCCCATATTACACTGTTTAAAGGGCCCATATTACACTGTTTAAAGGCCCATGTTACACTGTTTAAAGGGCCCATGTTACACTGTTTAAAGGCCCATATGACACTGTTTAAAGGGCCCATATTACACTGTTTAAAGGGCCCATATTACACTGTTTAAAGGCCCATATTACACTGTTTAAAGGCCCATATTACACTGTTTAAAGGCCCATATTACACTGTTTAAAGGGCCCATGTTACACTGTTTAAAGGCCCATATTACACTGTTTAAAGGCCCATATTACACTGTTTAAAGGCCCATGTTACACTGTTTAAAGGGCCCATATTACACTGTTTTAAGGGCCCATATTACACTGTTTAAAGGGCCCATATTACACTGTTTAAAGGGCCCATATTACACTGATTAAAGGGCCCATATCACACTGTTTAAAGGCCCATATTACACTGTTTAAAGGGCCATATTACGCTGTTTACAGGGCCCATATTACACTGTTTAAAGGGCCCATATCACACTGTTTAAAGGCCCATATTACACTGTTTAAAGGCCCATATTACACTGTTTAAAGGGCCATATTACACTGTTTAAAGGGCCATATTACACTGTTTAAAGGGCCATATTACACTGTTTAAAGGGCCCATATTACACTGTTTAAAGGGCCCATATTACACTGTTTAAAGGGCCCATATCACACTGTTTAAAGGGCCCATATTACACTGTTTAAAGGCCCATATGACACTGTTTAAAGGGCCCATATTACACTGTTTAAAGGGCCCATATTACACTGTTTAAAGGCCCATATGACACTGTTTAAAGGGCCCATATTACACTGTTTAAAGGGCCCATATTACACTGTTTAAAGGCCCAGATTACACTGTTTAAAGGCCCATATTACACTGTTTAAAGGGCCCATATTACACTGTTTAAAGGGCCCATATTACACTGTTTAAAGGGCCCATATTACACTGTTTAAAGGGCCCATATTACACTGTTTAAAGGCCCATATTACACTGTTTAAAGGCCCATATTACACTGTTTAAAGGGCCATATTACACTGTTTAAAGGGCCCATATTACACTGTTTAAAGGCCCATATTACACTGTTTAAAGGCCCATATTACACTGTTTAAAGGGCCCATATTACACTGTTTAAAGGCCCATGTTACACTGTTTAAAGGCCCATATTACACTGTTTAAAGGGCCCATATTACACTGTTTAAAGGCCCATGTTACACTGTTTAAAGGGCCCATATTACACTGTTTAAAGGGCCCATATTACACTGTTTAAAGGGCCCATATTACACTGTTTAAAGGCCCATATTACACTGTTTAAAGGCCCATATTACACTGTTTAAAGGCCCATATTACACTGTTTAAAGGGCCCATGTTACACTGTTTAAAGGCCCATATTACACTGTTTAAAGGCCCATATTACACTGTTTAAAGGCCCATGTTACACTGTTTAAAGGGCCCATATTACACTGTTTTAAGGGCCCATATTACACTGTTTAAAGGGCCCATATTACACTGTTTAAAGGGCCCATATTACACTGATTAAAGGGCCCATATCACACTGTTTAAAGGCCCATATTACACTGTTTAAAGGGCCATATTACGCTGTTTACAGGGCCCATATTACACTGTTTAAAGGGCCCATATTACACTGTTTAAAGGGCCCATATTACACTGTTTAAAGGGCCCATATCACACTGTTTAAAGGCCCATATTACACTGTTTAAAGGCCCATATTACACTGTTTAAAGGGCCATATTACACTGTTTAAAGGGCCATATTACACTGTTTAAAGGGCCATATTACACTGTTTAAAGGGCCCATATTACACTGTTTAAAGGGCCCATATTACACTGTTTAAAGGGCCCATATCACACTGTTTAAAGGGCCCATATTACACTGTTTAAAGGCCCATATGACACTGTTTAAAGGGCCCATATTACACTGTTTAAAGGGCCCATATTACACTGTTTAAAGGCCCATATGACACTGTTTAAAGGGCCCATATTACACTGTTTAAAGGGCCCATATTACACTGTTTAAAGGCCCAGATTACACTGTTTAAAGGCCCATATTACACTGTTTAAAGGGCCCATATTACACTGTTTAAAGGCCCATATTACACTGTTTAAAGGGCCCATATTACACTGTTTAAAGGCCCATATTACACTGTTTAAAGGCCCATATTACACTGTTTAAAGGCCCATATTACACTGTTTAAAGGGCCCATATTACACTGTTTAAAGGCCCATATTGCACTGTTTAAAGGCCCATATTACACTGTTTAAAGGCCCATGTTACACTGTTTAAAGGCCCATATCACACTGTTTAAAGGGCCCATATTACACTGTTTAAAGGGCCATATTACACTGTTTAAAGGGCCCATATTACACTGTTTAAAGGCCCATATTACACTGCTTAAAGGCCCATATTACACTGTTTAAAGGGCCCATATTACACTGTTTAAAGGGCCCATATTACACTGTTTAAAGGGCCCATATTACACTGTTTAAAGGGCCCATATTACACTGTTTAAAGGGCCCATATTACACTGTTTAAAGGCCCATATTACACTGTTTAAAGGCCCATATTACACTGTTTAAAGGCCCATATTACACTGTTTAAAGGGCCATATTACACTGTTTAAAGGCCCATATTACACTGTTTAAAGGCCCATATTACACTGTTTAAAGGGCCCATATTACACTGTTTAAAGGGCCCATGTTACACTGTTAAAGGCCCATATTACACTGTTTAAAGGCCCATATTACACTGTTTAAATGGCCCATATTACACTGTTTAAAGGGCCCATATTACACTGTTTAAAGGGCCCATATTACACTGTTTAAAGGGCCCATATTACACTGATTAAAGGGCCCATATCACACTGTTTAAAGGCCCATATTACACTGTTTAAAGGGCCATATTACGCTGTTTAAAGGGCCATATTACACTGTTTAAAGGGCCCATATTACACTGTTTAAAGGGCCCATATTACACTGTTTAAAGGGCCCATATTCACACTGTTTAAAGGCCCATATTACACTGTTTAAAGGCCCATATTACACTGTTTAAAGGGCCATATTACACTGTTTAAAGGGCCATATTACACTGTTTAAAGGGCCATATTACACTGTTTAAAGGGCCCATATTACACTGTTTAAAGGGCCCATATTACACTGTTTAAAGGGCCCATATCACACTGTTTAAAGGGCCCATATTACACTGTTTAAAGGCCCATGTGACACTGTTTAAAGGGCCCATATTACACTGTTTAAAGGGCCCATATTACACTGTTTAAAGGCCCATATGACACTGTTTAAAGGGCCCATATTACACTGTTTAAAGGGCCCATATTACACTGTTTAAAGGCCCAGATTACACTGTTTAAAGGCCCATATTACACTGTTTAAAGGGCCCATATTACACTGTTTAAAGGGCCCATATTACACTGTTTAAAGGCCCATATTACACTGTTTAAAGGCCCATATTACACTGTTTAAAGGCCCATATTACACTGTTTAAAGGCCCATATTACACTGTTTAAAGGGCCCATATTACACTGTTTAAAGGCCCATATTGCACTGTTTAAAGGCCCATATTACACTGTTTAAAGGCCCATGTTACACTGTTTAAAGGCCCATATCACACTGTTTAAAGGGCCCATATTACACTGTTTAAAGGGCCATATTACACTGTTTAAAGGGCCCATATTACACTGTTTAAAGGCCCATATTACACTGCTTAAAGGCCCATATTACACTGTTTAAAGGGCCCATATTACACTGTTTAAAGGGCCCATATTACACTGTTTAAAGGGCCCATATTACACTGTTTAAAGGGCCCATATTACACTGTTTAAAGGGCCCATATTACACTGTTTAAAGGCCCATATTACACTGTTTAAAGGCCCATATTACACTGTTTAAAGGCCCATATTACACTGTTTAAAGGGCCCATATTACACTGTTTAAAGGCCCATATTACACTGTTTAAAGGCCCATATTACACTGTTTAAAGGGCCCATATTACACTGTTTAAAGGCCCATGTTACACTGTTTAAAGGCCCATATTACACTGTTTAAAGGGCCCATATTACACTGTTTAAAGGCCCATATTACACTGTTTAAAGGGCCCATATTACACTGTTTAAAGGGCCATATTACACTGTTTAAAGGGCCCATATTACACTGTTTAAAGGGCCCATATTACACTGTTTAAAGGGCCCATATTACACTGTTTAAAGGGCCCATATTACACTGTTTAAAGGGCCCATATTACACTGTTTAAAGGCCCATATTACACTGTTTAAAGGCCCATATTACACTGTTTAAAGGGCCCATATTACACTGTTTAAAGGGCCCATATTACACTGTTTAAAGGCCCATATTACACTGTTTAAAGGGCCCATATTACACTGTTTAAAGGCCCATATTACACTGTTTAAAGGGCCCATATTACACTGTTTAAAGGCCCATATTACACTGTTTAAAGGGCCCATATTACACTGTTTAAAGGGCCCATATTACACTGTTTAAAGGCCCATATTACACTGTTTAAAGGCCCATATTACACTGTTTAAAGGGCCCATGTTACACTGTTTAAAGGCCCATATTACACTGTTTAAAGGCCCAGATTACACTGTTTAAAGGGCCCAGATTACACTGTTTAAAGGCCCATATTACACTGTTTAAAGGCCCATATTACACTGTTTAAAGGGCCCATATTACACTGTTTAAAGGGTCCATATTACACTGTTTAAAGGGCCCATATTACACTGTTTAAAGGGCCCATATTACACTGTTTAAAGGCCCATATTACACTGTTTAAAGGGCCCATATTACACTGTTTAAAGGCCCATATTACATTGTTTAAAGGGAGGGCATCTGACACACTGGTCTTGTTGCAGGAGGCTCCGTACATGATGTTGAAGAAGAACCATGAGCAGTTTGTGGGGAACGACCGGTACGAGGGATACTGCGCCGAGCTGGCGGCGGAAATCGCCAAACACGTGGGATTCTCATATCGTCTGGAGCTGGTCGGAGACGGGAAGTACGGAGCCCGGGACGCCGAGTCCAAGATGTGGAACGGCATGGTGGGAGAGCTGGTGTACGGGGTGAGCGAAACAAGCACGCCCAAAACAGGCCTGCTTTAGACCTGGTTTAGTCCTGGTTTAGTCCTGGTTTAGCTCTGGTTTAGTCCTGGTTTAGCTCTGGTTTAGTCCTGGTTTAGCTCTGGTTTAGTCCCGGTTTAGTCCTGGTTTAGTCCTGGTTTAGCTCTGGTTTAGCTCTGGTTTAGTCCTGGTTTAGTCCTGGTTTAGTCCTGGTTTAGCTCTGGTTTAGTCCCGGTTTAGTCCTGGTTTAGTCCTCCTTTAGTCCCGGTTTAGTCCTGGTTTAGTCCTCCTTTAGTCCTGGTTTAGTCCCGGTTTAGTCCTGGTTTAGTCCTGGTTTAGCTCTGGTTTAGTCCTGGTTTAGCTCTGGTTTAGTCCTGGTTTAGTCCTGGTTTAGCTCTGGTTTAGCTCTGGTTTAGTCCTGGTTTAGTCCTGGTTTAGTCCTGGTTTAGTCCTGGTTTAGCTCTGGTTTAGTCCCGGTTTAGTCCTGGTTTAGTCCTCCTTTAGTCCTGGTTTAGTCCTGTTTTAGTCCTGGTTTAGTCCCGGTTTAGTCCTCCTTTAGTCCTGGTTTAGTCCCGGTTTAGTCCTGTTTTAGTCCTGGTTTAGCTCTGGTTTAGCTCTGGTTTAGTCCTGGTTTAGTCCTGTTTTAGTCCTGGTTTAGTCCTGTTTTAGTCCCGGTTTAGTCCTGGTTTAGTCCTGCTTTAGCAGGCGGACGTGGCTCCTCTGACCATCACGCTGGTAGATGGTAGGGCATCTGACTCTTTCCCTCTCTCTCTGCAGCAGGCGGACGTGGCGGTGGCTCCTCTGACCATCACGCTGGTTCGGGAGCAGGTCATCGACTTCTCCAAACCCTTCATGTCTCTGGGAATCTCCATCATGATCAAAAAACCCACCAAGTCCAAACCCGGCGTGTTCTCCTTCCTCGACCCGCTCGCCTACGAGATCTGGATGTGCATCGTGTTCGCCTACATCGGAGTCAGCGTCGTGCTCTTCCTGGTCAGGACGCCGCGCTGGGGGCGGGGTTACGAACGCTCTGAAATGAAAATCAAAATGTTACACGTGTGTGCTTCAGGTGAGCCGCTTCAGCCCGTACGAGTGGAAGGGGGAGGAGTCTGAGGAGGAGGAGGAGGGGCCGGACTGCGGGGCCAGGAGAACTCCGCCCAAAGAAAACCAAAACAGCTCCTCTGACCCAGACCAGAGTCCAGGTAGGGCATCTGACACACAGGGAGGGCATCTGACACACAGGGAGGGCATCTGACACACACAGGGAGGGCATCTGACACACGGGGAGGGCATCTGACACACACGGGGAGGGCATCTGACACGCGGGGAGGGCATCTGACACACAGGGAGGGCATCTGACACACAGGGAGGGCATCTGACTCTTGTGCTCGTGTTTCAGACGGCCAGAAGGAGGAGCCAGAGTACACCAACGACTTTGGGATCTTTAACTCTCTGTGGTTTTCTCTGGGAGCGTTTATGCAGCAAGGATGTGACATCTCACCAAGGTCAGAACATGCTAACAACATGCTAACAACATGATAAAGGCAGGCTAACAACATGCTAACAACATGATAACAACATGCTAACAACATGATAAAGGCAGGCTAACAACATGCTAACAACATGCTAACAACATGCTAAAAACATGATAAAGGCAGGCTAACAACATGCTAACAACATGATAACAAAATGCTAACAACATGATAAAGGCAGGCTAACAACATGCTAACAACATGCTAACAACATGATAAAGGCAGGCTAACAACATGCTAACAACATGATAACAACATGCTAACAACATGATAAAGGCAGGCTAACAACATGCTAACAACATGCTAACAACATGATAACAACATGTTAACAACATGATAACAACATGCTAACAACATGATAACAACATGCTAACAAAATTATAAAGGCAGGCTAACAACATGATAAAGGATTTCATCTTGGTCTGAAAAATGAGTATATTAAAATAAACATGCTAACAACATGCTAACAACATGCTAACCACAAGCTAACAACACACCCAGGTCAGAACACACTAAAGACAAGCTAAAGACATGCTAACAGCACAGACACTTCAGAGTGTTTTACAGGCTCTGTCCAGTGGCAGCGTGTGACGCTGAAAAGGCTGGCGTCCCCCATGGCGTTGTGGGCGGAGCCAAAGGTGAAGCGCCTAAATGCACCAAGACACATTTTTTGAGGAAGGAGATATCTAAGCTTTTCTTCTTAACGGGACTTAACCAAATATTTATTTATTTTTTATTGTTCTGCTGCTGTGAAGCTTTGACTGTTTATATAAACGGACAGAGATAACCTGCCGCCACCGCATTTCAAACAGGAAGTGATCATGGTGCACTTCCTGCTCCATCGACTCTGACTCCAGTTCACTTTCTGTGTAAAAACTCCTCTCCTCTCTCTGTCTCCTCTCTGTGTCCCCTCTGTCCTCTCTGTGTCCCCTCTGTCCTCTCTCTGTCTCTGCTGCTTCAGACTCATTCTGGTCTTAAATGTTCGTATTAACCCTCTACATGATCCTGGGGTTTTTATTTCACTATTGTGTCTGTAAATCAAGATCTGAACATTAATAACAGACAAATCAGGTCCTTCTGTCCCCGACATCGCTCCTGTTAGCGTTAGCAACAGGTTTGATTGACAGTGTTGCTAAGCAAGACACACAAGACACACCAAGACACACCAAGACATACAAGACACACCAAGACACACCAAGACATACAAGACACACCAAGACATACAAGACACACCAAGACACACAAGACACACCAAGACACACAAGACACACCAAGACATACAAGACACACCAAGACACACCAAGACATACAAGACACACCAAGACATACAAGACACACCAAGACACACAAGACACACCAAGACACACAAGACACACCAAGACACACAAGACACACCAAGACATACAAGACACACCAAGACATACAAGACACACCAAGACACACAAGACACACCAAGACACACAAGACACAACAAGACACACAAGACACACCAAGACACACAAGACACACCAAGACACACAAGACACAACAAGACACAACAAGACACACCAAGACACACAAGACACACCAAGACACAACAAGACACACCAAGACACACAAGACACAACAAGACATACAAGACACACAAGACACACCAAGACACACCAAGACACACCAAGACACACAAGACACAACAAGACATACAAGACACAACAAGACACACCAAGACACACAAGACACACCAAGACACAACAAGACACACCAAGACACACAAGACACAACAAGACACACAAGACACACAAGACACACCAAGACACAACAAGACACACAAGACACACAAGACACACCAAGACACACAAGACACACCAAGACACACCAAGACACACAAGACACACCAAGACACACAAGACACACAAGACACACCAAGACACACTAGACACACCAAGACACACCAAGACACAACAAGACACACCAAGACACAACAAGACACAACAAGACACACCAAGACACACCAAGACACACCAAGACACACTAGACACACCAAGACACACAAGACACACCAAGACACACCACGACACATTAAGACACATGTTTTTAGACGTGACAGCTCTTTACACTTGTATATTACACTTTCTTTCTTTTTTTTCTAGATTGGAGGGAGCTGTGGGGCATTGAACGTTCTTCCTTTTCTAGGGGAGGCTAGGTCCCCCTCAAACTCCAGTTTTAGTATCGAGTAGGATCAGAGTTTCGATACTTTTGACAGCTCTCATCTGTTCCACGGAGAGACTGTTTCTTCTCCCTGATTATTCTGGTGAAATACAAACTATTTAAATGACTAAACTTACCCAAACAATAGAAATCTTGAATATTTTATGGCTCTATTAGTGAGAATCTCCTCCTTAGATGAAATTACTGAGGCTTAAATGAAGCGCTGGTGTAATCTGAACTCATTAAGTGTTTAATTATCCCCAGAGGACAAACTCTGAGCGCCAAGTCGGAATGACGCCATTATTCCCAAACGGCCAACAGCTAAAACACGGAATTTTAAAGATTTGTTTAGAAAAGAACTGGATCCACTTTACAAAATGTCCTCCCTGCAGCAAGACCTGGTTTAGACCTGGTTTACTCCTGGTTTAGTCCTGGTTTAGTCCTGGTTTAGTCCTGGTTTAGTCCTGGTTCAGTCCTGGTCTAGTCCTGGTCTAGTCCTGGTTTAGTCCTGGTTTAGTCCTGGTTCAGTCCTGGTTTAGACCTGGTTTAGTCCTGGTTTAGACCTGTTTTAGTCCAGGTTTAGTCCTGGTTCAGTCCTGGTTTAGACCTGGTTTAGTCCTGGTTTAGACTTGGTTTAGTCCTGGTTTAGACCTGTTTTAGTCCTGGTTCAGTCCTTAGTTCCTGTGGCTTTACAGTGAAAGTGGCGTTGGAGCTTTGGTGGAGAGGGGAGATGAAGGGACACGCCCTGAAGATACAAACCCCCACCAACATTTACACACATCACATCATCAGGGCACAACCAGGACTGAACCAGGACTAAACCAGGACTAAACCAGGACTGAACCAGGACTGAACCAGGACTGAACCAGGACTAAAGCAGGACTAAACCAGGACTGAACCAGGACTGAACCAGGACTAAAGCAGGACTAAACCAGGACTGAACCAGGACTGAACCAGGACTGAACCAGGACTAAACCAGGACTGAACCAGGACTAAACCAGGACTGAACCAGGACTGAACCAGGACTGAACCAGGACTGAACCAGGACTAAACCAGGACTGAACCAGGACTAAAGCAGGACTGAACCAGGACTAAAGCAGGACTGAACCAGGACTGAACCAGGACTAAAGCAGGACTGAACCAGGACTAAACCAGGACTAAACCAGGACTAAACCAGGACTGAACCAGGACTAAAGCAGGACTAAACCAGGACTAAACCTGGTTTAGTCCTGGTTGTGCCCTGATGATGTGATGTGTGTAAATGTTGGTGGGGGTTTGTATCTTCAGGGCGTGTCCCTTCAGCTCCTGTCAGGTCCATATTTTGGTGCATAAATTCTATCTGCATTGGTTCTTTTTCACTTCACTGATGGATTCATCCATCCATCCATCTTCTTCCTCTTATCCGGGGCCGGGTCGCGGGGGCATCAGTCTCAGCAGGGACTCCCAAACTTCCCTCACCCCAGACACGTCCTCCAGCTCCTCTGGTGGGATCCCAAGACCTTCCCAGCTCAGAGACATAGTCCCTCCAGCGTGTCCTGGGTCTTCCCCGGGGCCTCCTCCCGGTGGGACATGCCCAGAACACCTCCCTAGGGAGGCGTCCAGGAGGCGTCCTGAGCAGATGCTGATGTAAAAGTGAAATAACATCGTGATGGGATAGTGCTGAATATTTATCAAACCCGATTCTGATATATCGATGTAAACCTGTTGTCCGTGCTCTGTACGAGCTGACTCCGCCTCCTGGTTGCAGGTCTCTGTCCGGGCGCATTGTGGGCGGAGTCTGGTGGTTCTTCACGCTCATCATCATCTCCTCGTACACGGCGAACCTGGCGGCCTTCCTGACCGTGGAGCGCATGGTGTCTCCCATCGAGAGCGCCGAGGATCTCGCCAAACAGACGGAGATCGCCTACGGAACGCTGGACGGAGGTTCCACCAAAGAGTTCTTCAGGGTCGGTCCTGGTTCAGTCCTGGTTTAGTTCTGGATTAGTTCAGGCTTAATCCTGGTTCAGTCCTTGTCCTGGACCCCTCGCCCCCTGTTACCCCTCGCCCCATGTGACCCCTCGTTCCCTGTGACCCCTTGCCCCCTGTGACCCCTCGTTCCCTGTGACCCCTCGCCCCCTGTGACCCCTCGCCCCCTGTGACCCCTCACCCCCTGTGACCCCTCACCCCCTGTGACCCTCACTGCTCTAATGCCCCTGACCCTTTTTCTTTCCTGGTGCAGAGGTCAAAGATCGCGGTCTTTGAGAAGATGTGGTCGTACATGCGGAGCGCCGAGCCGACCGTGTTTGTGAAAAACACAAACGAAGGAGTGATCCGAGTCCGGAAGTCCAAAGGAAAGTACGCCTACCTCCTGGAGTCCGCCATGAACGAGTACATCGAGCAGAGGAAGCCCTGCGACACCATGAAAGTGGGCGGGAACCTGGACTCCAAAGGCTACGGGGTGGCCACGCCCAAGGGCTCCCCCCTCAGGTAACACCTCTGTACTACATGTGTGTGTAGGACCATATAAGGGCGGGGCCTGTGTGAGCGCCGCAAAAACACGGAGGAGACGAGGCAAAAGGACGGAACAGAGTCCTACAGACACATTTATATACACGTCTGGGGGGGGGCGGAGCCTGGAGGACTAAAGGGGAGGAGGGGCGGAGCCTAGAGGACTAAAGGGGAGCGTGAGGAGGGGCGGAGCCTAGAGGACTAAAGGGGAGGAGGGGCGGAGCCTAGAGGACTAAAGGGAAGAGTGAGGAGGGGCGGAGCCTAGAGGACTAAAGGGAAGAGTGAGGAGGGGCGGAGCCTAGAGGACTAAAGGGAAGAGTGAGGAGGGGCGGAGCCTAGAGGACTAAAGGGAAGAGTGAGGAGGGGCGGAGCCTGGAGGACTAAAGGGAAGAGTGAGGAGGGGCGGAGCCTGGAGGACTAAAGGGGAGTGTGAGGAGGGGCGGAGCCTAGAGGACTAAAGGGAAGAGTGAGGAGGGGCGGAGCCTGGAGGACTAAAGGGGAGGAGGGGCGGAGCCTGGAGGACTAAAGGGGAGCGTGAGGAGGGGCGGAGCCTAGAGGACTAAAGGGAAGAGTGAGGAGGGGCGGAGCCTGGAGGACTAAAGGGGAGAGTGAGGAGGGGCGGAGCCTGGAGGACTAAAGAGGAGCGTGAGGAGGGGCGGAGCCTAGAGGACTAAAGGGGAGCGTGAGGAGGGGCGGAGCCTAGAGGACTAAAGGGAAGAGTGAGGAGGGGCGGAGCCTGGAGGACTAAAGGGGAGCGTGAGGAGGGGCGGAGCCTAGAGGACTAAAGGGGAGCGTGAGGAGGGGCGGAGCCTGGAGGACTAAAGGGGAGCGTGAGGAGGGGCGGAGCCTAGAGGACTAAAGGGGAGAGTGAAGGGGGCGGGGTCTGGAGGGATAAGGGACAGTGTGATTGGTGGTGTTTGTGGTCAGTCCTGGGTCAAATGCAGCGGGTCAGAACATTACAGACTGTAGCTTTAAAAGGATTATACCATCATGAAATATCAAGTCATGTGACATGTCCAATCGTCCACCTGTCCAAGTGTCCAAATGTCCAACTGTCCCATTGTCCACCTGTCCACCTGTCCCACTGTCCATCTGTCCCACTGTCCACCTGTCCACCTGTCCCACTGTCCAACTGTCCCACTGTCCACCTGTCCATCTGTCCCACTGTCCACCTGTCCACCTGTCCAACTGTCCCACGATCCAATAGTCCAGTCGTCCAATAATCTAACTGTCCTATAGTCCAGGCTCCTCCATGTTTTTACGGTGAAATGGTTTTAATTTGTTTATTTGTTTATTTGTTTGTCGAGCTGTTGTGACCTGTTTGTTTAAAGTAAACAAGAGTTTGTCACGTCATGTGATTAAATAACTACACGATTTTAAAGGCACAGTACGACCTCAAGAAAGAGCTTTAAAATACACTCAGTGAAATGTTACAGAACAGAGCTTTAAAATACACTCAGTGAAATGTTACAGAATAGAGCTTTAAGTCAGTGAAATGTTACAGGATAGAGCTTTAAGTCAGTGAAATGTTACAGGATAGAGCTTTAAGTCAGTGAAATGTTACAGAATAGAGCTTTAAGTCAGTGAAATGTTACAGGATAGAGCTTTAAGTCAGTGAAATGTTACAGGATAGAGCTTTAAGTCAGTGAAATGTTACAGGATAGAGCTTTAAGTCAGTGAAATGTTACAGAACAGAGCTTTAAGTCAGTGAAATGTTACAGAACAGAGCTTTAAGTCACATCCTCAGTGAAATGTTACAGAATAGAGCTTTAAGTCAGTGAAATGTTACAGAATAGAGCTTTAAGTCAGTGAAATGTTACAGGATAGAGCTTTAAGTCAGTGAAATGTTACAGAATAGAGCTTTAAGTCAGTGAAATGTTACAGAATAGAGCTTTAAGTCAGTGAAATGTTACAGGATAGAGCTTTAAGTCAGTGAAATGTTACAGGATAGAGCTTTAAGTCAGTGAAATGTTACAGGATAGAGCTTTAAGTCAGTGAAATGTTGGATGTATTTTTCTGTTGTGTGGTGTCAGTGTCTGTTAATCTGTGTGTCCTGTCTCTCTCCCCATGTCCCTGTCTGTCTCTTTTCTCTCTGTTTCTCTCTGTCCCTCCTTCTTCCTCCTTCTGTCTTTCTTCTTCTCTCTCTTTTCTTTCTCTTTCCCTCCTCTCCCTTTGTCTCCCCCCTTCTTTCCCTCCCTCTCTCTCTCCTCTTGATCTCGCTGTCCATCTCTCCCTCCTTTCCCTCTCCTCTCCTCCTGTTTTTGTCCCTACATGTCCCTCCCTCTCTTCTCCTCTTCCTCTTCTGCTTTGTCCATCTCTCTGCCACACCCCTCTCTCTCTCTCTCTCTCTCTCTCTCTCTCTCTTTCTCTCCGTCTGTCACATGTTTTTCTCTGTCTTTTTTGTGTCTCTGGCTTTGTGCTTTGGTCTGATAATTCTGACTGTTTAAACATCTGCCACATGGCATGAATGTCGCTGTCAGGGAGGGCATCTGACATACAGGGAGGGCATCTGACACACGGGGAGGGCATCTGACACACGGGGAGGGCATCTGACACACGGGGAGGGCATCTGACACACGGTGAGGGCATCTGACACACGGGGAGGGCATCTGACACACGGGGAGGGCATCTGACACACGGGGAGGGCATCTGACACACACGGGGAGGGCATCTGACACACGGGGAGGGCATCTGACATACAGGGAGGGCATCTGACACACGGGGAGGGCATCTGACACACGGGGAGGGCATCTGACACACGGGGAGGGCATCTGACACACGGGTAGGGCATCTGACACACACGGGGAGGGCATCTGACACACGGGGAGGGCATCTGACACAGTTCCCCCTGACAGCTTCATCTGTTCTTTTCTCAGTGGTTTCATGTTTGTTTGAAGTGACACAGACACAAACACTTCTGCTTTTGTCAGACAGAAAATCAAAGTCAAACCCCGGCTCCCGGGGCCTAAACATGGACGCTCACTCAAATTAATCGGCCCAACTCAACGGCGCACGTCTCTAGATTAGCCTTTAGCGGCTAGTACGTCTGTGCTGCCAGTGAGTATGTGCAGTAGTGCTCCCCTCGCACAGACACGTTATCACTCTGAAAATAAAACTAAATCCAACCTTTGTGAAAGCTGTAGGTCAGTCCCTGTCAGTCCCTGTCAGTCCCTGTCAGTCCCTGTCAGCTCCTGTCAGTCCCTGTCAGTCCCTGTCAGTCCCTGTCAGCTCCTGTCAGTCGATGCATTAGTCTAAAACAGTCATGCCCAAACTGTGGCCCGGGGACCAAATGCTGCCCTCAGACCAGTTTTTCTTGGCCCATATTTACCATAAACTTTTTACTGTACTTTTCTGAAAATCTTACTGCCCATCTCAAATACTGAATGTTTCCCATTGAGGATGTGAGCGTGAACCAAGGCCCAGTGTCTCAGTCTAACTGGTAATAAAAACACATATTTGAAGTACTGTCTGTGTCGGTGACCAGACTGTGGGCCTCAGTCGGCCTCAATCGGCCTCAGTCGGCCTCAGCCAGCCTCAGTCGGCCTGAGTCGGCCTGAGTCGGCCTCAGTTGGCCTGAGTCGGCCTCAGCCAGCCTCAATCGACCTGAGTCGGCCTCAGTTGGCCTGAGTCGGCCTCAGCCAGCCTCAGTCGGCCTGAGTCGGCCTGAGCCGGCCTCAATCGGCCTCAGTCGGCCTGAGTCGGCCTAAGCCAGCCTCAGTCGGCCTGAGTCGGCCTGAGTCGGCCTCAATCGGCCTGAGTCGGCCTGAGTCGGCCTGAGTCGGCCTCAGACGGCCTCAGTCGGCCTGAGTCGGCCTCAGTGGGCCTCAGTCGGCCTGAGTCGGCCTCAGTCGGCCTCAGTCGGCCTGAGTCGGCCTCAGTCGGCCTGAGCCGGCCTGAGTCGGCCTCAATCGGCCTGAGTCGGCCTGAGTCGGCCTCAGTTGGCCTGAGTCGGCCTCAGCCAGCCTCAATCGACCTGAGTCGGCCTCAGTTGGCCTGAGTCGGCCTCAGCCAGCCTCAGTCGGCCTGAGTCGGCCTGAGCCGGCCTCAATCGGCCTCAGTCGGCCTGAGTCGGCCTAAGCCAGCCTCAGTCGGCCTGAGTCGGCCTGAGTCGGCCTCAATCGGCCTGAGTCGGCCTGAGTCGGCCTGAGTCGGCCTCAGACGGCCTCAGTCGGCCTGAGTCGGCCTCAGTGGGCCTCAGTCGGCCTGAGTCGGCCTCAGTCGGCCTCAGTCGGCCTGAGTCGGCCTCAGTCGGCCTGAGCCGGCCTGAGTCGGCCTCAATCGGCCTGAGTCGGCCTGAGTCGGCCTCAGTCGGCCTCAGACGGCCTCAGTCGGCCTCAGTGGGCCTCAGTCGGCCTGAGTCGGCCTCAGTCGGTCTGAGTCGGCCTCAGTCGGCCTGAGTCGGCCTCAGTCGGCCTCAGTCGGCCTCAGTCGGCCTCAGTCGGCCTCAGTTGGCCTGAGTCGGCCTCAGTCGGCCTCAGTCGGCCTCAGTTGGCCTGAGTCGGCCTCAGCCAGCCTCAATCGACCTGAGTCGGCCTCAGTCGGCCTCAGCTTTGTCTGTGTTTTTATATCTGGCCTTTAATGAGAAAAGTTTGGACACCCCTGTTATAAACTCTTTTTATTTTAAAACTACACACATTAGTCCTTCGCCCCTCACTCTGTAGTAGTGAAATACTTTGATACTTTGACATCAACGTTCTCTAGGGGTGTGATGCTAACTGAAGCACTGTTCTGTCTGAAGCTCAAAATCTGACGCAAAATCTGACCATAAAGAACTGACTGAACTCCAACAGATGATCTGACCTGTGCTGTCAAACAAGTTCCTCTCAAATAACTTTACAGTCACACCTTAACTAGCATTAGCATTAGCATTAGCATTAGCATTAGCATTAGCCGACAGTTTTTCAGTGAGTCCCTCTCACCTTTTTGTTTAAAATCAAACTCCTGAACAGGACCATGAGCTCCGACCAACCACAGGCTCCTGAATATGATCTTTTAAGCACTTGAGGTTTTTCACACGATATAAAAACTTGTCAGTGTTTGGTAATGTTCACATCTTGCTTATCTGTGCCACTGGCCCCTCCCTCTGGCCCCTCCCACTGCCGTCACACAGTTTTGGTCGAGAGAAAACCTCTGAGGGTCTGACCCGTCCTGATAAAAGCAGCAGTGTCTCCTCTGTGTCGGTGCCATGTTTTTATCATGTTTTTATCATGTTTTTATCGTGTTTTTATCGTGTTTTTATCATGTTTTTATCATGTTTTTATCATGTGTTTATCACGTGTTTATGATTTATTTTTGTGATTTATTTTTGTGAATTATGATGACGATGGTTTCTGTCTGAAGGTTGTGTCTCTGAGCCGTGGAAAAAGTTTTGTTTTCTCTCATAAACAAACTCCATTTTAATCAGACTGAAAGGCTCTAAAGTCACTCAAAAAGAAATGGCTTCTGTTGCTTTTTAAATGTTTATGTTGAAACAAATCAAATCCTTTTTAAGATTGTCTAAATATATTCAACATCTAATAGTCAAGTTTAGTCAAGAGGTGTCCTGCAATTTACTTTTTTTCCCATGTTATATAGAGGCTTAGATGACATCCATGTTTGAGTAATCTAGTGATCTCTATTCAAACCCTCCTTACAGTTAGCAGTACAGCCTGCATCACCCACGCTCCACACGACAATTCTCCATAAATATACAAAAACGATACAAACTGTAAAAATAGTAAAATACCTCATCTTTAATATTTTAATTATAGACAAAACACTGATTTGATTGATTGATCTATTTATTTTTTGCCAAAGATGGAAAACAAACCTCTTTCTCGTCCTTTTGTTCTGAACGTTTGTGTCACGTTTCATGTTTTTACATTTGGTCTTTTCAGAGTTTGTCATTGCTGTGGCTCACAGGAGGAGACGTTACATCATAACATCAATATTTTACAAATGGAACAGATTTAAAGTGATCCTCCTGTTTGCTCCAGCAACAAATTATTTAGTTTCATTTAGTGGAAAATGTTTGATCTGTTTCTCAACCTGCTCCTGTCGGCCATCTTAGACCCCAGACGTCAGAGATAAGACGTTTTCTCAGGTTTAAAATAGAAATTAAGTTTCACATTTTATTCATTGTAAAACTGTAAAACTGAACTAAAATATTTTAAAGGAGACAACGGCTCAGAGTCAGGTGAGTGCCGGTGCGACATACGCCACTGCAGCGTACGGAAGTGCGACATACGGAAGTGCGACATACGCCACTGCGACGTACGGAAGTGCGACATACGCAAGTGCGACATACGCCACTGCGACGTACAGAAGTGCGACATACGCCACTGCGACGTACAGAAGTGCGACATACGCCACTGCGACATACGCCACTGCGACATACGCCACTGCGACATACGCCGCTGCGACATACGCCACTGCGACATACGCCACTGCGACGTACAGAAGTGCGACATACGCCACTGCGACGTACGCCGCTGCGACATACGCCGCTGCGACATACGCCACTGCGACATACGCCACTGCGACGTACAGAAGTGCGACATACGCCACTGCGACGTACGCCGCTGCGACATACGCCGCTGCGACATACGCCGCTGCGACATACGCAAGTGCGACACACGCAAGTGCGACATACGCAAGTGCGACATACGCCACTGCGACATACGCCACTGTGACAGCTGTGTTTTATAACGTATAAAATGTGAAATCACAAACTGCGTCTGGTAGAGTTTAATACTTCTCCTTTAAGACACAGACACAGCACCTTTAATCATTCATGTGCCTTTTGTGTGACATAAATCAATCGAGAGGGGCCAGTTAGCGCCTCATCTGCACCACCCCTGAACACGAGAAGCATCACCAGAAACGAGTCTGCGGTTTCAAGATGGCAGACGTTTAAAGGCGGTTGAGAAGCAGAGCCTCTCGTTCAAACGTGTCTGGATGTAATGACGTTTCTGACTTTTAATTAGCTGCTTATTGTATATCGTCTCCATAGAAACCCAGTAAACTTGGCAGTGTTAAAACTGAACGAGCAGGGGCTGTTGGACAAACTTAAAAACAGATGGTGGTATGACAAAGGCGAGTGCGGCGTCGGGGGAGGGGACGCCAAGGTCAGCACCGCGACTGACCACTGCGGTAAACACGGCTCTCACCACGGGCAACCGGAACCGCTCGGCACGACACGGCACGACACGGGACAACACGGCACAGAACACGCCCAAAACGGTTCACTACAGTTTTATTTTCATCCAACAGACCAGTTCATCTGCAGTCGTCATCTGAAGAGTCACATGGCATATATGCCACTGCGACAGTGACGCTTTGTGTCGCTGTGACGTGTCGCGTCGCTGTGACGCGTTGCGCCGCTGTGACGCGTCGTGTCGCTGACGTCCACAGTCTGGCAGAGGAAGGGCAACAGCACCCCCTTCAGTCCAACATCTTCAGACCAACATGACACAACACAACAAACACCCTCGCTGCATAAAAGAGGCAGTTTATACTTTGCAGCTGATGTGAGTTTTTTTAGCAGTGTATGCTAATGTGTGCGTTGCGTCTCCATGGTAACTGCTGAACATTCAGAGATATACATGTAGAACACCCTCAGCGTGATGTCATTGCAAAGTCTCAATAGAAATCCGGAAACGTGCCAGTAATAAACTAAACCGAGACGAGGTGGGTGTTGCTGTCCCACACTTGGTATACTGTTCTGCAGAAGTGGGACTGCAGGGGGCGCTGCTGTCCTCTCCCAGAAGGACAAAGACACGTCACGGCAACATCACGTGACTCCTCCTCTGATGAACGCTGTGACGTCACTCAGGCCACGTCCAAACAAACTGGTCTGTTAGAAGAAAACAACTAAATTCTACAAAACCTTGGACAACATGGACGCACAAAAAAGATCTGAACAGTGATGGCCCCGGGCCCCAAAGTAAATTCATTTTACTCATAGACATTCAGAAAAATGAAATATTACATTAGCACATAGCTGGTTAGCACATACCTAGTTAGCATGTAGCTGGTTATCACGTAGTTGGTTAGCATGTAGTTGGTTAGCACATGGCTAGTTAGCCTTTGAACTCTTAATATCTGAAATTTTCCAAAAGTCTATGTGAAAAATGAATGATAATTTTCTTCCAGAAGCAGAGCGCCTTGGAGGTGGGCGGGGCTGCAGAGCTCCGTCATGAAAACGCCAAAACACTGTGCTGAAAATTGTTTTTTTTTTAAAGTTCATTAAGAGAACGTAAAAAGTGCTGGACTGAGGGTCAGCGTCTAAAGCCTTGGCCCGTTCTTCAGAAGAGTTTCATCTTGACTGACAGATGTTCGAGCCGTGATAATTATCACAGTCTGAGGTTCAGGAGCAAACTGTCTGAAACACGGCTCCCGTTTCATTTCTCTGGGTCTGAAATCGATGCAAAGGGCCTGTATCCAACTATCCCCATGTATCTGAGCATGTGTCTCCCCCTGGTGCACATGTAGTGTATAACCAGCTCTTGAGGTCAAAATAAGTCCAGTGTCCTGTCTGCTTCTAATTATCAAGTGTTTTATTGTCAAAGAATCAGGAAATGCGTGTTAGCATGCTAGTTATTACCATTACAGTAACAAAATTTAGACAACTGCAACCCTTTTGAACTGTTTTTCAAGGCCACTTCAGCGTACACACTTCATCCAATGTGTCCCTCAGACGTCCAGGTCTGATCCAGAGTAAAGCCAAAATTAAAATCTCTGGACAAATCGTTGTAGGACTGAAGACGTTTAGCTGCTCGTCAAAGACACTTCTTCAGGTTTGGTTAGAGTACTGCTGGACACTGCCTTATATCTGTCTGAAGGGGGCGCTAATGACACTGAAACTCCATTCAGAGTAAAGAGAGCGTAGTGAGCGTGAGAGAGAGACGAGAGAGAGCAGCTCAGGACACAGTCTGCTGTCCATCTCCATCTCAAACACACTGACCACTGCTTTGAACAGAGTGAGGGTCAGATCTGAGCCACAGAAAAGAAATGGATTGAGAGGAGAGTTAAAGAAGAGATTTTTGTTAGGAAAGACAATCCTTCCTTAAATAGGAATGGAGCCTGAGACATCACCTGTTCAACAGCACCGCGTCGTCATTTTGATACAAATGAAAAAAAAAAAGTGCTGCTGTAGTGTGACGTGCTGCTTACCTTCAACAGCTTCGCTCCAAATTGGCTCTTTGGTTGCTATGATACTTGTGGTTGGAATTCCTAATATGGAACTCTGCTCCAGATTCGGCTCTTCACCTGCTCCGGCCTCGATGTTGTGATGTCACTCTCTCTCAGTCACTTCTTTACACCGTCTGTCACTTTTCTAAAGCAGAAGTCAGACTTGTTTCTTTTTTTAAGTGACTCTAGATGAATATTGTGATTTAATATGTTATATATGTATAAATGAGAACATAATGATCCATAGAGATGAGAACCATAGAGACACAAGCTCAACAGGGCCATAGATCTGAGACGGGTCCCACGGCTCCTGTCTGGCTTAACCCAGAGACACCGAAGAACAGGTCAAATGCGGAGGACGCCCGGCCCCGCCCCCGTCCCGCCCACATGTGCCCGTTGCCGTGGCGATGCCGGTTGCCCACAGTGATATAGTAATACACATCTTGGCCGTAGGGAGTCAGACGCACAGATGGAGTATTAAATCATATCACTTTTGTTGGTTTTGTGTTAGCTCAGCTCTCACTGCTCTGTCAGCTTTTCTGCCGCTCCAATAACATAACATAACATCCTTCTGCATAATGTTATTTATGTTATTCCCTTTGCCCCGCCCCCTTTGCCCCGCCCCCTCCTCGCCGCTCGCCACGGTGCAGAATCCCGGTAAACCTGGCCGTGCTAAAGCTGAACGAGCAGGCGGTGTTAGACAAACTGAAAAACAAGTGGTGGTATGACAAGGGCGAGTGCGGACACAAGGACTCCGGGAGAAAGGTCAGTGCTGAGGGGCGAAACACCTCCACCCAAAACACCTCCACCCAAGAGTACACCCGAAACATACACCTGAAACATCTACACCCAAAACACCTCCACCCAAGAGTACACCCGAAACATACACCTGAAACACCTCCACCCAAAACACCTCCACCCAAGAGTACACCCGAAACATACACCTGAAACACCTCCACCCAAGAGTACACCCGAAACATACACCTGAAACATCTACACCCAAAACACCTCCACCCAAGAGTACACCCGAAACATACACCTGAAACACCTCCACCCAAAACACCTCCACCCAAGAGTACACCCGAAACATACACCTGAAACACCTCCACCCAAAACACCTCCACCCAAGAGTACACCCGAAACATACACCTGAAACATCACCCAAAACACCTCCACCCAAGAGTACACCCGAAACATACACCTGAAACATACACCTGAAACACCTCCACCCAAAACACCTCCACCCAAGAGTACACCCGAAACATACACCTGAAACACCTCCACCCAAAACACCTCCACCCAAGAGTACACCCGAAACATACACCTGAAACACCTCCACCCAAAACACCTCCACCCAAGAGTACACCCGAAACATACACCTGAAACATCTACACCCAAAACACCTCCACCCAAGAGTACACCCGAAACATACACCTGAAACATCTACACCCAAAACACCTCCACCCAAGAGGTACACCCAAAACATACACCTGAAACATACACCACAACCCCCTCCACACACACACACCCACACCCCTACACACCCCCCTACACACACACCCCCACACACCCCCACACACACACACACACCCCCACGCACACACACCCCCCCCACAACACACACATTACTGACACCCCCCCCCACACACCCCCCCACACACACACTCACACACCCCCCCACACACACACACACACACACCCCCCCCCACCCCCACACACACTTTCAGTGACATTAAAAAGGTTCAGTTATGTCACATGTCAGTTTCTTTTCGATCTTAAATCGAGACCCAAAGGAGGAAGTTACATGAGAACCATCGAGACACAACTAAACACGACCGCTTTCTTTTTCCATTTCTCAGAAAACTCAGAGCTTCTCTCTTTTTCTCTCTCTCTTCCTCTCTCTTTCTCCCTCTCCTTTCACTGTCGCTGTCCCTCTCTCTTTTCTCATCTCTTCCTTTCTCTCTCTTTTCTCTACCTCTCTTTCACCTCTTCCCGCTCTCTCCCCCCTCTCTCTCCCCCTTTTTCTCTCCGCCTCTTTCTCTCTCTCCCTCTCTCGCTTATTTCACACTTTCATTTAAACAAACTGTTGTCTTTCTAAAAACTCTCTCTGCCCCAGTTTTATTCAAACAGAAACGAGCGAACGAGGCGAGATCCGTCTGTCTCTACGTCAGCAAAATATGAACGGATCTGTGTCACCGAGAGAGAGAGGGAGAGGAGAGAGGGAGGAGAGGGAGAGAGAGAGGGAGAGGGGGAGGGAGAGAGGGAGAGAGAGAGGGAGAGGGGGAGGGAGAGAGGGAGAGAGAGAGGGAGAGGGAGAGGGGGAGGGAGAGAGGGAGGGAGAGAGGGAGAGAGAGAGAGGGAGAGAAGAGAGGGGGGAGAGAAGAGAGGGAGAGAGAGAGAGCGAGGAGAGAGGGAGGAGAGGGAGAGAAGAGAGGGAGAGGGGGGAGGGAGAGAAGAGAGGGAGGAGAGGGAGAGAGAGAGGGAGAGGGAGAGGGGGAGGGAGAGAGGGATGGAGAGAGGGAGAGAGAGAGAGGGAGAGAAGAGAGGGAGGCTCAAGGTGAGGAGAGAGGGAGAGAGAGAGAGCGAGGAGAGAGGGAGGAGAGGGAGAGAAGAGAGGGAGAGGGGGGAGGGAGAGAGGGAGAGAGGAGAGAGGGAGAGAGAGAGAGGGAGAGAAGAGAGGGAGGAGAGGGAGAGAGAGAGGGAGAGGGAGAGGGGGAGGGAGAGAGGGATGGAGAGAGGGAGAGAGAGAGAGGGAGAGAAGAGAGGGAGGAGAGGGAGAGAGAGAGGGAGAGGGGGAGGGAGAGAGGGAGGGAGAGAGGGAGAGAGAGAGAGGGAGAGAAGAGAGGGAGGAGAGAAGAGAGGGAGAGAGAGGGAGGAGAGGAGAGAGAGGGGAGAGAGAAGAGAGAGAGGGAGGGAGAGGAGAGGGAGAGAGAGAGAGGGAGAGAAGAGAGGGGGGAGAGAAGAGAGGGAGAGAGAGAGAGCGAGGAGAGAGGGAGAGAAGAGAGGGAGAGGGGGGAGGGAGAGAGGGAGAGAGGAGAGAGGGAGGAGAGAGGGAGAGAAGAGAGGGAGAGGGGGGAGGGAGAGAGGGAGAGAGGAGAGAGGGAGGAGAGAGGGAGAGAAGAGAGGGAGAGGGGGGAGGGAGAGAGGGAGAGAGAGGAGAGAGAGGGAGGAGAGAGAAGAGAGAGAGGGAGGGAGAGGAGAGAGAGAGGGAGAGAAGAGAGGAGAGGGAGGAGAGAGGGAGGAGAGAGGAGGGGGAGAGAGAGGGAGAGAGAGGGAGAAAGAGGAGAGAAAGAGACAGAGAGAGGAGATAGGGAGGAGATGGAGAGAGAGGAGAGTGTCAGCAAGAGGAGAAAGAAGGAGAAAGATGGGGAGGAGAAAGCAAGAAAGTGTCACCTAGAGGAGAGGGGGAGGGAACAGAAGGGGGAGGGGGATAGGAGAGAGAGACAGTAAGAGGAGAGAGACCGGGAGTGGGGAGAAGGAGAGGGTGAGAGAGAAAAGAGAAAGAGGAGGGACAGAGGAGAGAGGGAGAGGAGGTGAAAGAGGAGAGGGAGGAGACAAAAGTCTCTTCTTGTCGGTCTCTCACAGGCAAAGAGGGGGAGGTGCCTTGCCCGTGGACACAGCGTCGGCGGGAGTCTGACGCCGCTGTGTGTTTCAGGATAAGACCAGCGCCCTCAGCCTCAGCAACGTGGCCGGAGTCTTCTACATTCTGATTGGAGGACTGGGACTCGCCATGATGGTCGCTCTGCTCGAGTTCTGCTACAAGTCCAGGATCGAGTCGCGCCGCATGAAGGTGACCACGCCCCCTCCTGAAACACACAAGACCACGCCCCCTCCTGAAACACACAAGACCACGCCCCCTCCTGAAACACACAAGACCACGCCCCCTCCTGAAACACACAAGACCACGCCCCCTCCTGAAACATGCACACGAAACCAAGCCCCCCTCACACGGCTCCTCACACAGCTCCTCACACGGCTCCTCAAACCCTTAACGCCACTTTCAAGTGTGTGCACGGAAAGACTCTTCTCTCACCTCCTCACCCTCCTCTCTCTTTCTCTCTCTGTCCTCCCCCTCTTTCTTTTGTCCCCTCCCTCTTTTATTTCACCTCCTCTTTCACCTCCACTCTGTTCTCTCAATCAATTTTTTGTTTTTCCCTCGTCTTCAGTTTGAGCTGTGTCTAGACACTCCTCCATGTTTGAACAAAAGGAGGAGAGGAGAGAAGAGGAGCAGAGGAAAAAAGGAGAGGGTCAGAGGAGAGTCTAGAGGGTCAGAGGAGGGGCAGAGGGTGCAGAGGAGGGTAAGAGGGTGCAGAGGAGAGTGTAGAGAAGGGTCAGAGGGTCAGAGGAGAGTCTAGAGGGTCAGAGAAGGGTCAGAGGGTGCAGAGGAGGGGCAGAGGGTGCAGAGGAGGGGCAGAGGAGGGGCAGAGGGTGCAGAGGGTGCAGAGGAGGGGCAGAGGGTCAGAGGAGGGGCAGAGGGTGCAGAGGAGGGTCAGAGGAGGGGCAGAGGGTGCAGAGGAGGGTAAGAGGGTGCAGAGGAGGGGCAGAGGAGGGGCAGAGGGTGCAGAGGAGGGGCAGAGGAGGGGCAGAGGGGCAGAAGAGGGTCAGAGGAGGGGCAAAGGGTCAGAGGAGGGGCAGAGGGTGCAGAGGAGGGGCAGAGGAGGGGCAGAGGAGGAGCAGAGGGTGCAGAGGAGGGGCAGAGGAGGGGCAGAGGAGGGGCAGAGGAGGGGCAGAGGGTGCAGAGGAGGGTCAGAGGAGGGGCAGAGGGTGCAGAGGAGGGGCAGAGGGTCAGAGGAGGGTGAAGAGGAGGGGCAGAGGAGGCTCAGATGGTGCAGAGGAGGGGCAGAGGGTGCAGAGGAGGCTCAGATGGTGCAGAGGAGGGGCAGAGGGTCAGAGGAGGGGCAGAGGGTGCAGAGGAGGGTGCAGAGGAGGGGCAGAGGAGGCTCAGATGGTGCAGAGGAGGGTCAGAGGAGGGGCAGAGGGTGCAGAGGAGGGGCAGAGGGGCAGAGGGGCAGAGGAGGGTGCAGAGGAGGGGCAGAGGAGGCTCAGATGGTGCAGAGGAGGGGCAGAGGGTGCAGAGGAGGCTCAGATGGTGCAGAGGAGGGTCAGAGGGTCAGAGGATGACCTTCTCTCTGTTGCAGGAGCTGATTGACGCTGCCATGTTGAGCTCCAGCCTCAGTGGGATGGCTCCAGGAGGAGGGGGGGCGCTCTTGAGCAGTCTACCCGCCTCAGGAGCTCCGGTCCTGGGGGAGAACGGTCGACTCGTCCCCTGCATGAGCAAAGGAGGCGGGCTCTCCTCCACCGGCATGTGACCGCAGCCGAGCCACCCGATTGGACGATGACCCCGCCGCTCTTCAAGACACACACACAGACCCCGCCCACAGGCCCCACCCACAGGCCCCACCCACAGGCCCCGCCCACTTCTGAGTTCCATTCATTTTTTAAAGGTTTGGTCCAAAGTTACTCCTCAGTTTAAAGTTAATTATAATAAAGTAAGTGACATCATAACCTGTTCAAACTGTACTCGGATACTTTTACTCTACTGGAGTAAAAGTGTGAATCCTCTTCCCACTGTGAGGAGTACTGAGAGGAGGAGAGGAGAGAGGAGGAGCAAGAGGAGGAGTGGAAAACAGAGGAGGAGGAGGAGAAAGAGGAAAATAGGAGGAGAGGAAAACAAAGATTTGAGTCATACTTTTCCCAAATACTTTATTACTTTTACTTTTGAGTAACTTCTTGGACCAATACTTTGTACTTGAGTAATAAGAAGTAACTTTACTCTCACTTTACTTACGTTTGGCGGCTTTTTCTCTCTAAAAATGTGAAAAACTCTTCACATGAGACGTTTATCAGGCAATAAAAACTGACAGACTTCCAGCCAATCAGAGCACAGAATGAAGCCCTGACCCCGCCCCATTTATGAAGGAGCTGCTCTCATTGGTCCCACTGGATTTTGAACAAATGAAGAGACAGAAATGTTTAAAATGGTGAAAATGAGAAATTTATATTTAAAGAGTTTGATATACAGAGTGAACCTGAACACATCACCGACGAGTGCACCTGAACGCATCACCAACAAGTGCACCTGAACACATCACCAACGAGTGCACCTGAACGAGTGCACCTGAACACATCACCGACGAGTGCACCTGAACACATCACCGACGAGTGCACCTGAACACATCACCAACGAGTGCACCTGAACGAGTGCACCTGAACACATCACCGACGAGTGCACCTGAACACATCACCGACGAGTGCACCTGAACACATCACCGACGAGTGCACCTGAACGCATCACCAACAAGTGCACCTGAACGAGTGCACCTGAACACATCACCGACGAGTGCACCTGAACGAGTGCACCTGAACACATCACCGACGAGTGCACCTGAACGAGTGCACCTGAACACATCACCGACGAGTGCACCTGAACGCATCACCAACGAGTGCACCTGAACACAACACCGACGAGTGCACCTGAACGCATCACCGACGAGTGCACCTGAACACATCACCGACGAGTGCACCTGAACGAGTGCACCTGAACACATCACCACCGAGTGCACCTGAACGAGTGCACCTGAACACATCACCGACGAGTGCACCTGAACACATCACCATGAGTGCACCTGAACAAGTGCACCTGAACACAACACCAACAAGTGCACCTGAACACAACACCAACAAGTGCACCTGAACGAGTGCACCTGAACGAGTGCACCTGAACGAGTGCACCTGAACAAGTGCACCTGAACGAGTGCACCTGAACAAGTGCACCTGAACGAGTGCACCTGAACGCATCACCAACGAGTGCACCTGAATGAGTGCACCTGAACACATCACTGACAAATGCACCTGAACACATCACCAACTAGTGCACCTGAACGAGTGCACCTGAACAAGTGCACCTGAACGCAGCACGAACGCAAAACGTCTAGATTCAAAATAATAAGTGTAATTCAGCACTTTGGATTTGTTTGTTTTAATATGTGGTGGTATGTCAGAGATTTAACTCAGATGCCCTACCTTTTAAAAACACAGTGGGGCACTTCCTGTATTAACACATGATGACATCACAAGGTGGAACAGAGTGTTTTCTGCAGGGTTTTCCAGGTCTGTTTGTGACGAGAAAACATTAACAGAACAGAGGAGGAGGAGTGACACTGCTGTTGTGTCTTAGGGCAACACACCTTTCCACCTTCGCTCACTTCAGTCAGTGTTGTTTTATGAGGAAGGGCATCTGGTTTAATATCTGCCAAATCACAAAAGGACTTTCTCATGTCTGGTGAACCGGATTTGAGTTGTATAAATATGTTCTGACACTGCTATGCAAAGAGAAAACCATAGGCCAGTTATGAAACCATGTGCAAATGAACTTTAAAGGCACACTGTGTAACTTTTCAGGGGGAGGCTCTGTGTGTTTAATGGAGCTGAAACATACGTCCTGTTTCACTTTCACCAAAGACTTTACACTTTAACACGACCTGGAAGGTGAAGAACATGGACTGTAGCTAGTTAGCACGTAGCTGATTAGCTTGTAGTTGGTTAGCTCGTAGCTAGTTAGCATGTAGCTGGTTAGCACATAGGTGGTTAGCACATAGGTGGTTAGCACATAGGTGGTTAGCACATAGGTGGTTAGCACATAGGTGGTTAGCACATAGGTGGTTAGCACATAGGTGGTTAGCACATAGGTGGTTAGCACATAGGTGGTTAGCTCGTAGCTGTTTAGATGAAAAGTCTATGGGAAAAATGAATGACAGTTAATGACAGAACCGGGGGCAGGGCTTAAAATACTATTGTAACCATGGTAACCCCCCTGCTCATCTCCATGGTGATGTTTTACCTGGAATGTTTCATAGTATGGCATTAGAGGGGGTCACCTCTGCACAGATCTGACCTGTAACTCGGTCCTATGGTGTCACTTACATGTCTCTATGGAGATAGATTATTTTAATGCCATACTGTGGAATATTTCAGGTCAGAAAGGTTACACAGTGAGTTCAAACATTAAACACCCAGAGGCAGTTGTTCCTCTGGGATCTGTGGACACTCGAGAGTTTCCACCTGAAAAAAAAAAGATTAAAAATATTAGTCACTTATGCAACATTTTATTGTTTTATTAGAAGAAAAAAAACACATTTTATTTAAAGAGGAAGTATTACACTAATGTGGAGTATTAAAGAGGAGGTATTACACTAATGTGGAGTATTAAAGAGGAGGTATTACACTAATGTGGAGTATTAAAGAGGAGGTATTACACTAATGTGGAGTATTAAAGAGGAGGTATTACACTAATGTGGAGTATTAAAGAGGAGGTATTACACTAATGTGGATATTAAAGAGGAGGTATTACACTAATGTGGAGTATTAAAGAGGAGGTATTACACTAATGTGGATATTAAAGAGGAGGTATTACACTAATGTGGATATTAAAGAGGAGGTATTACACTAATGTGGATATTAAAGAGGAGGTATTACACTAATGTGGAGTATTAAAGAGGAGGTATTACACTAATGTGGAGTATTAAAGAGGAGGTATTACACTAATGTGGAGTATTAAAGAGGAGGTATTACACTAATGTGGATATTAAAGAGGAGGTATTACACTAATGTGGATATTAAAGAGGAGGTATTACACTAATGTGGAGTATTAAAGAGGAGGTATTACACTAATGTGGAGTATTAAAGAGGAGGTATTACACTAATGTGGAGTATTAAAGAGGAGGTATTACACTAATGTGGATATTAAAGAGGAGGTATTACACTAATGTGGATATTAAAGAGGAGGTATTACACTAATGTGGAGTATTAAAGAGGAGGTATTACACTAATGTGGAGTATTAAAGAGGAGGTATTACACTAATGTGGATATTAAAGAGGAGGTATTACACTAATGTGGATATTAAAGAGGAGGTATTACACTAATGTGGAGTATTAAAGAGGAGGTATTACACTAATGTGGAGTATTAAAGAGGAGGTATTACACTAATGTGGAGTATTAAAGAGGAGGTATTACACTAATGTGGAGTATTAAAGAGGAGGTATTACACTAATGTGGATATTAAAGAGGAAGTATTACACTAATGTGGAGTATTAAAGAGGAAGTATTACATTAATGTGGATATTAAAGAGGAAGTATTACACTAATGTGGATATTAAAGAGGAGGTATTACACTAATGTGGAGTATTAAAGAGGAGGTATTACACTAATGTGGAGTATTAAAGAGGAGGTATTACACTAATGTGGAGTATTAAAGAGGAGGTATTACACTAATGTGGATATTAAAGAGGAGGTATTACACTAATGTGGAGTATTAAAGAGGAAGTATTACATTAATGTGGATATTAAAGAGGAAGTATTACACTAATGTGGATATTAAAGAGGAAGTATTACATTAATGTGGATATTAAAGAGGAGGTATTACACTAATGTGGATATTAAAGAGGAGGTATTACACTAATGATAATTCTCCCTCTTTAATAAAAGTCTTTTTCTGCACAAATCACCAAAATGTTCTGATATTTTCACGGCTGTAAGCACCAAGAGCAGGTGTGCTTCACCACATTTTAAACATTTATATTTAAACGTTTATATAAAGTGTGTTTTTCTTGTAGATTTGAACAAAGAGGCGACGATTTCGATGATGTCATGACCTGTATTTAACGCTTGTTTCAATATTTAAAGGAGCCACATTTCCACTGAGCGCTAACGTGTTTATGCTAATGAGCTTCTATCACTAGTGTCTTGCTCAAGGACACAACAGTAAACAGCACAGAGCGGGGACTGAACCGTCCACTTTTGAATAACGATGAGAGCGTTTTGACTGGGGTTCAGCTCAGAAAGAAAAGGGATTTGAAGGTGTATTTTTTTTGTTAGCGTTAGCATTAGCATACTGTTAGCTTGATTCTAAGAACAATACAAATTTAAACTGCCAGCGGTGATGAGGGCCCTCGGCAGATTGCACACACACTGCTAAACGGTTCTGTTCACACTCGTGACTGTGACGTCACAGAGCTAAATGAAGCTGATCGAGGCTAGCAGTTATAGCGGCTAATCTGCCATGATCCGTGTAGCATAGCAACCAAAGAGCCAATCAGGAGTGAGGTTGTTAAAGGCACTTGGCCCTTCTCACCTGCACCGCTGGTTTAACAGAGAGCGGGCGCTTAGCAACACTGTCAATCAAACCTGTTGCTAACGCTAACAGGAGCGACCTCGGGGAAAGAAGGACCTGATTTGTCTGTTATTAATGTTCAGATCTTGATTTACAGACACAAAAGTGAAATAAAAACCCCAGGATCGGGCGGGTTTTACAGAGGAGTGGGTGGAGATAGGGGGTAGGTGAAATCGTACATTTTCTGAGCGCTCAAGCCTCACACGCAGGACGATGACACAAACATGCAGAAATTCATCAGATGATGACGAGGGAACGCTGTTACAATATGTCCCCTTTAAAACAAGCTAACTCCAGGCTAAGTCCAGGCTAACTCTAGGCTAACTCCAGGCTAAGTCCAGGCTAACTCTAGGCTAAGTCCAGGCTAACTCCAGGTTAACTACAGGCTAAGTCCAGGCTAACTCTAGGCTAACTCCAGGTTAAGTCCAGGCTAACTCCAGGCTAACTCTAGGCTAACTCCAGGCTAAGTCCAGGCTAACTCTAGGCTAAGTCCAGGCTAACTCTAGGCTAACTCCAGGCTAAGTCCAGGCTAACTCCAGGTTAACTACAGGCTAAGTCCAGGCTAACTCCAGGCTAACTCTAGGCTAACTCTAGGCTAAGTCCAGGCTAACTCCAGGCTAACTCTAGGCTAACTCCAGGCTAACTCCAGGCTAACTCTAGGCTAACTCTAGGCTAAGTCCAGGCTAACTCCAGGCTAACTCCAGGCTAACTCTAGGCTAACTACAGGCTAAGTCCAGGCTAACTCCAGGCTAACGCTGGTCCTTGTAGCTCCTTTCCACCCATGTAGGTGGTGCTGGTGTAGCACTTTTATAGTCACTTCCCGGGGCAGTACAAACCCTCAGGGCTGTGGAAGTGTCTTGCTCGACGACACAGCGGCAGTGGAAATGTGTTTTTTCTGTTTTGTAGCATGATTCCAGAGTGTGTCACATGACGCTGCAGACACACGTCTATGACCCGTGTATTTAATAAAAACATCTCTGCTCCGTCTGACTGTCTCTGCTCCACCCGACACCTCCACCCGACACCTCCACCCGACACCAGACACCTCCACCAGACACCTCCACCCGACACCTCCACCAGACACCTCCACCTCCACCAGACACCTCCACCAGACACCTCCACCCGACACCTCCACCCGACACCTCCACCAGACACCTCCACCAGACACCAGACACCTCCACCCGACACCTCCACCCGACACCTCCACCAGACACCTCCACCCGACACCTCCACCAGACACCTCCACCAGACACCTCCACCAGACACCAGGCACCAGACACCTCCACCTCCACCCGACACCTCCACCCGACACCTCCACCCGACACCTCCACCAGACACCTACACCCGACACCTCCACCCGACACCTCCACCAGACACCTCCACCAGACACCTCCACCTACACCCGACACCTCCACCAGACACCTCCACCAGACACCAGACACCTCCACCCGACACCTCCACCAGACACCTCCACCTCCACCAGACACCTCCACCAGACACCTCCACCCGACACCTCCACCCGACACCTCCACCAGACACCTCCACCAGACACCAGACACCTCCACCCGACACCTCCACCCGACACCTCCACCAGACACCTCCACCCGACACCTCCACCAGACACCTCCACCAGACACCTCCACCAGACACCAGGCACCAGACACCTCCACCTCCACCCGACACCTCCACCCGACACCTCCACCCGACACCTCCACCCGACACCTCCACCAGACACCTACACCCGACACCTCCACCCGACACCTCCACCCGACACCTCCACCAGACACCTCCACCAGACACCTCCACCTACACCCGACACCTCCACCAGACACCTCCACCAGACACCAGACACCTCCACCCGACACCTCCACCCGACACCTCCACCAGACACCTCCACCAGACACCAGACACCTCCACCCGACACCTCCACCCGACACCTCCACCAGACACCTCCACCAGACACCTCCACCTCCACCCGACACCTCCACCCGACACCTCCACCAGACACCTCCACCTACACCCGACACCTCCACCAGACACCTCCACCAGACACCTCCACCAGACACCTCCACCAGACACCTCCATCACACTGTAAACTGAACCTGAGGACTGAACCAGGTCTAAACCTGGAGTTAGATGCACAGGGCTTATTACTGTATTGGCCCAGATGCCCTCCCTGGAGGACTCCTCACTCTGTGACAAAAGCTCTTTCATTTATCACAACAGTTTGAACAACAGCACTTTAAAAAAATCACCCCAGAGTCGAGACGATCGATGCCCCAAACATTTATGCTCCTGGATCAGCCTCTTTAGACCTGGTTTAGACCTGGTTTAGTCCTGGTTTAGACCTGGTTTAGTCCTGGTTTGGACCTGGTTTAGTCCTGGTTTGGACCTGGTTTAGTCCTGGTTTGGACCTGGTTTGGACCTGGTTTAGACCTGGTTTAGTCCTGGTTTGGACCTGGTTTGGACCTGGTTTAGACCTGGTTTAGTCCTGGTTTAGACCTGGTTTAGTCCTGGTTTAGACCTGGTTTAGACCTGGTTTAGTCCTGGTTTAGACCTGGTTTAGTCCTGGTTTAGTCCTGGTTTAGACCCGGTTTAGACCTGGTTTAGACCTGGTTTAGTCCTGGTTTAGTCCTGGTTTAGACCCGGTTTAGACCTGGTTTAGACCTGGTTTAGACCTGGTTTAGTCCTGGTTGTATTGTGATAACTGGAGGGCATCTGGGCCAATACAGTAATAAGCCCTGTGCATCTAACTCCAGGTTTAGACCTGGTTTAGTCCTGGTTTAGTCCTGGTTTAGTCCTGGTTTAGTCCTGGTTTAGTTCCAGAGGAGGTTTAAATGATCTGACTGGGTAAAATCAATATGATCCAATCAAAGCGTGAAAGACATAATTAAATCTTTTGTGACTTGTTGCCGCGGTGACAGATTTAGATTCATAATTGTCACGTTTGAATAAGAATAATTATAGACATGAGAGGAGGATTAAAGAAACACACTGCAGCTTTAATCTGAAGACTGATGTGTGTCAGATGCCCTCCCAGAACTAAACCAGAACTAAACCAGGACTAAACCAGGACTAAACCAGAACTAAACCAGGACTAAACCAGGTCTAAACCAGGACTAAACCAGAACTAAACCAGGTCTAAACCAGGACTAAACCAGGTCTAAACCAGGTCTAAACCAGGACTAAACCAGGACTAAACCAGGTCTAAACCAGGACTAAACCAGGACTAAACCAGGTCTAAACCAGGTCTGTTGTTGCTCGTTTCTTTTCTGCTTTTCCTCTGGGTTAAACTCTGGACGGTTCTGGTCAGGGCAGAATTCCGTAGAGTTTTCCCTGTTCATGGTTCTGCTGGGACTGAATTGGGAACGTCGCGGTGATTCTGCAGAGGCACTCGGAGCTTCACTCGGAGCTTCACTCGGAGTCGGAATAATGAGTCCATGGAGCGTTCCGGAGCAGTGGGGCTTTTACACTCACTAAGTGTGTTTTTATGGAAATGCACCACAACATTAGAGATTTATTAGAAATAAGAAAAGAGGAGGGAGAGGAGGAGAGAGGGAGGGAAGAGGGGAGAGAGAGAGAGAGAGAGAGAGGAGGGAGAGGAGGAGAAAGAGGAGGGGAGAGAGGAGGGAGAGGAGGAGAGAGAGGAGGAGAGATGGAGAGAAGAGGGGAGAGAGGGATGAGAGAGAGAGAGAGGAGAAGAGAGGGATGAGAGAGAGGAGAGAGAGAGAGGAGGAGGAGGGAGAGGAGGAGAGAGGGATGAGAGAGAGGAGAGAGAGAGAGGAGGGAGAGGAGGAGAGAGAGGAGGAGAGATGGAGGGAGGGGAGGGACAAGAATGAAGGAGAGGAAGAGAGGGAAAAGGAAATAGTGTTTTTATGAAAACGCAAGACAATATTAGAGGTTTATTAGAAAGAAATGAAAAGAGAGGAGAGGGAGAGAGGAGAGAGGGGGAGAGAGGAGAGAGGGGGAGAGAGGAGAGAGGGAGAAAGGGAAGAGAGGGGGAAAGGGAAGAGAGGGGGAGAGAGGAGAGAGGGGGAAAGGGAAGAGAGGGAGGAGAGGGAGAGAGGGAGGTGAAGGAGGGAGGAGAGGGAGGGAGGTGAAGGAGGGGGAGAGGGAGAGAGGGAGGGAGGTGAAGGAGGGGGAGAGGGAGGAGAGGGAGGGAGGGAGGTGAAGGAGGGGGAGAGGGAGCAGTGGCTCGTGTGGCGAGTGCCGTTGGTCTTATCTCTGTTTTGCTGGTTTGTTGTTTGTTGTAAAGACGTTTTTCTGCCTCAGTTGTGTAAAAATGGCAGTTTTATCTTCAAAGCTTTGATCCATTTTCACAGATGTTGAACTCTGCAGCTTTTGTGTCTTGTGGATCAATAAAACAAATAAACAAACAAAAACAAGAACAAAACATCATTTTTTGAGTCTTGGTGGATCATGTCTCTGCACATTCAGACCAGGTGAGTTTTATTTGTGTAGGACATTTTATACAAACTTATTCCAGGACATTCAAATCACAAAACAAACACATAAAACATAAACTTACACACACTGGACACACTAAACCTGAGTAAAGATCACACTGAGCGAAGCAGCGACCTGAAAGATAAGATCATGACCCAAATGAACACACGGCAACCCCGACTCTACAGAGGCCCAGGGTCAGAACCAAGTACCATCTGAACGTCTCCAAGAAGATGAGAATTCAGCACTGAGAGCAAAACCTCAGCCACCACAGACCAATGAACCGATCAACACTTCAGCAGCAGTGATCCTAGAGACACTCGGCTATAAGAGCAAACATGGGAGCCACTTTAGTCCAGTACTGACTCTTGAAACTACTGCATTTATACTTAACGTTCTGTTTAATAGAACATTTATTAATGTTTAAAAATAGTATTATCAGGATATACTGTCCGTTTCATCCATCCATCCATTTTCCACAGGGACTCCCAGACTTCCCTCACCCCAGACACGTCCTCCAGCTCCTCCGGTGGAACCCCAAGGTGTTCCCAGGCCAGAGAGACATAGTCCCTCCAGCGTGTCCTGGGTCTTCCCCGGGGCCTCCTCCCGGTGGGACATGCCCAGAACACCTCCCTAGGGAGGCGTCCAGGAGGCATCCTGAGCAGATGCCCGAGCCTCAGCTGGTTCCTCTCAATGTGTAGGAGCAGCGGCTCTACTCCGAGCTCCTCCCGTGTGACCGAGCTCCTCACCCTATCCCTAAGGCCCGGCCACTCTGCGGAGGAAACCCATTTCAGCCGCTTGTATCCGCGACCTTGTCCTTTCGGTCATTACCCAGAGCTCATGACCATAGGTGAGGGTAGGAACGTAGATTGAGGTAAATCGAGAGCTTCGCCTTCCGGCTCAGCTCCTTCTTTACCACAACGGACCGATACAGCGACCGCATCACTGCAGACGCTGCACCGATCCGCCTGTCAATCTCACGCTCCATCCTTCCCTCACTCGTGAACAAGACCCCGAGATACTTGAACTCCTCCACTTGGGGCAGAGACTCACCACCCACCCGGAGAGAGCAAACCACCTTTTTCCGGTCGAGAACCATGGCCTCGGATTTGGAGGAGCTGATTCTCATCCCAGACACTTCACACTCGGCTCAAACCGCCCCAGTGCTGCAGGTCCTGGCTCGAAGAAGCCATCAGGACAACATCATCTGCAAACAGCAGAGATGAAATCCTGTGGTTCCCGAACCAGACCCCCTCCGGCCCCTGGCTGCGCCTAGAAATTCTGTCCATAAATATAATGAACAGAACCGGTGACAAAGGGCAGCCCTGGCGGAGTCCAACATGCACTGGGAACAGGTCTGACTTACTGCCGGCAATGAACACAGCTCCTGCTCCGGTCATACAGGGACTGGACAGCCCTTAGCAAAGAGCCCCGGACCCCATACTCCCAGAGCACCCCCCAAAGGACACCACCCAACCTGAAGGCGCAGGGACGCGACCCTCTCGTTCACCGGAGTGAACCCCAACACGCAGCGGCTGAGCTGTGGGGCAATGAGCCCACACCAGCTCGCCGCTGCTCCCCACGGGCAACGCCAGAGAAATGGAGAGTCCAGCCCCTCTCAAGGAGTTGGGTTCTGTCGAATCACCGCAGTGGTAGAGCAACTTTAACAACTTTTACCTGAGGGAGAGACACCAGATGACCCGTATTGATAACCCCTTTAAAACCCTTTTACCTCCCAAGGTTGGACCAGGACCAGCCCAGAAAAGTGTAAGAAAGTGTGAAGACCTACCTTACGAAGATTCGGTCCCCTGCGAGTCGATCTGTCAACTACTAAACTTTTTGTCTAGTTAAAAGTAGAGGAGATCAAGTGTTGGGACAAAAATGAGGTGTAGTCAGTAAATGCCTTTTTTGTGTGTTTATTGCTAAGCGAGATTCAAAAGGGGCTACAAATTGAGGCACATTCAATATGACCTGGATTGGCGAGAGATTTGAGCCAGTGTCTCAATAGTAGACAGACGGGTCCCGCATCAATACCAGACTTGTCAGAGATTGAATGACCTACAGCCCGGTCGAGGCAACACGGAAGATATCAGTGAGTGAGATACATATTGTCCCCACATCAAAAAGATCTCCATGGCTCTTACAAGGGACTACAAGGGACTTTCCAAATCTCAAGAACCAATTAATTTTTGACAGCAAACATGGCAACATTCAAAAACAAGTTATAAATGCAATTTTAAAGATACAATAAAGCAACTTCATAAACTAGCAGAATTAGCACATAAGATTCTTTTCAGTCAAACATTCTTTTAACCAGTTGAGTAATTTAGGCACCTCTAATAATCATAACACCATAAGCAAGTCAAAAAATAAAAGAATAAAACAAAGCTGATCAAATACACATTTAACAAATGAGTCTAAGTTTAGCAGGTTGGTATGAGTAGGTCGGTAAATCGGTCATATTTACTTCATAACTTCAGCACAATATTTTAATTAATTACCTTAAGCATTATTAGAGCAGTGTGACGTCACGTTCACGTACCCTTTGGCGACCCCTGCTGGGATCCTTCAACAGGTTCCAGAGCCCGAGCTGTGCGTGGAGGTGGAGCCGACTATATCTAGCCGGCAACGCTCAACCTCCCGCACAAGCTCAGGCTCCTCCCCCCCAGTGAGGTGACATTCCATGTCCCCAGAGCCAGTCTCCATGTCCAGAGATCCGGTCGTGGAGGCCCCCGTCTTCGACTGCTGCCCAGATCTTCATACACCGGCCCCTTACGGATCCTCTTGCAGGTGGTGGACGGCCCCACTTCATTCCTTCGGGCTGGGCCCGGCCAGGCCCCTGGTGAAAGGCCCGGCCACCAGGCGCTCGCTGCTGAGCACCCACCCCAGGCCTGGCTCCAGAGTGGGGCCCCGGTAACGCCGGTCCGGACGACGTAGCTTGCCTTGATTTATTTCTTGTCATAAGGGGCTTCTGAACCGCTCTTCGTCTGACCTGTCCCCCTGGACCTGTTTGTCATGGGTGACCCCACCAGGGGCATGAAGCCCCCGACAACAGAGCTCCAGGATCATTCAGGCTCAAACCCTCCACCTCGTTAAGGTGGAGGTTCAGGGCGGTCCATTTCATCCCCTGTTATTTAGATGATGATTTATGATAATAATAATAATAATAATAATAATAATAATAATAATAATAATAATAATCTTTAAAGACACTGGTTTATTGAGCAGTGACTGTTTCACAGTTGGACTTTTTGCTAAATCCCGTGAGGCGACTGCTGCTGTGACTCTGGGCTTCACAAAAGTTTAAAATATAAATAGACTTTTTATCTCCTGTTATCAGAACTACTTAGAATAAACATTATAAAAAATATTAAAAATACATGTGAAAAGATGTGTTTTATTGTGACAGATGAAGAGTGGGAACATTTACAGACATCTCACTGGAGGGGCACAATCTCCTGTTTGGAAAAGATTCTGCTGTAAAAATATATTGTGTTATTTTGTGAGGTCAAAGGTCACAGTGTTCACAGGTAAAGGCCTGTAGCTGCAGAGGGTGTGGCTGTCACAGAGTCATTATCATGTGTTTTCACTGTCCTACTGTTCTGAAATAACAAATCATATCTTCATTAAATAATATCTGAACATTTGAGCTTAAATCTAAGAATAGAATAGAATAGAATGCATTTATTGTCACTATACATATGTACAACACCACACACATGCACAGTGAGATTAAAAAACAACTCACCCTTCAATACAAACAGACATGGAACAATTAAAACATTAAACATTAAAACACCCCAGACTACAACTCTCAGCAAGATTTACAGTGAATACTGCAGAGTCACATGCTGCACTGAGCAAGTATTACACTATATTAATTATTACACTATGTTAAATATTGCATTACATTAAATATATTGCACTGTATCAAATATTGCACTATATTAAATATGAAATATTGCACACAGACAACCTTATTGCACTCAATAAAAATGTTGCACTATTTTAAACATTGCACAGTCGGAGGTCAGTGCATACGTGAGTTCAACAGGGTTATGGCACTTGGGAAAAAACTTTTTTTGAGTCTAGTGGTTGTTGCTTTAATGGCCCTGTAGCGCATTCCCGAGGACAGCAGATGAAACAAATCGACGCCAGGGTGGGAGCTCCTTAATAATGTTTTTGGCCCTGCTGAGGCAGCAGGAGGTGTAAATATCCATCAGAGAGGGGAGAGGGCAGCCCATGATCTTTTGGGCTGTCTTGACCACCCTCTGAAGCCTCTCTCTATCCACCATGGTACAGCTGCCGTACCAGACTGTAATACAGTATGTCAGCAGGCTCTGAACGCACGGTAGAACGTGAGCCGCAGGCTGGGGTCCGATCCATATTTCTTAAGCACCCTCAGGAAGTGTAGTCGCTGCTGAGCCTTCTTGGTGATAGCTGTTATGTTCTCAGTCCAGGATAGATTATCTGAGATGAGAACACCAAGAAACCGGAAAGTGCAGACCCTCTCCACACACTCGCCATTGATGTAAAGGGGAGCGAGGTCTGTGCTGTGCCTCCTGAAGCTGATGATGATTTCCTTGGTTTTCTTGGTATTCAGAGCAAGGTTATTCTCCGAGCACCAAGCAGTCAACTTCAGGACCTCCTCTCTGTAGTTCGTCTCGTCGCCCTTGAAATGAGCCCAACCACGGTTGTATCATCAGCAAACTTCACAATGAGGTTGCTGTTACTGGCCGGGCTGCAGTCATGTGTGTAGAGACAGTACAGGAGGGGGCTCAGCACGTGGGTGTGAGAAAGGTGAGGGCCGAGTCTCACAGTCTGGGGTCGGTTTGTTAAAAAGTCTTTAATCCAGGCGCATATAGGAAGTGGGAAACCGAGGGCATCCAGTTTGGTGATGAGAATGTCCGGGATGATTGTGTTGAAAGCTGAACTATAATCCACAAAGAGCATACGCACATAGCTCTGCTGTTGTTCTAGATGGCTCAGTGCCGTGTGGAGAGCTGTGGCAATAGCGTCTTCTGTGGATCTGTTCGCCCCATATGCGAACTGGTATGGGTCAAATTCTGCTGGTAGAAAATCCTTAATATATCGTAGGACTAGTCTCTCAAAGCACTTCATGATCCCCGGTGTGAGGGCCACAGGACGTAGTCATTGAGGCTTGAAACAGGAGACTTTTTAGGCACTGGTATGACAGTGGCTGATTTTAGACAGGATGGGATAACTGCCTGGGCTAGAGATAGGTTGAAAATCCTGGTGAAGATGAGGTCGAGCTGGTGAGCATACTCTCTGAGCACTCTGCCAGGCACTCCGTCCGGGCCCACAGCCTTCTTAGGGTTCACTGCCTCAAGCACTCGTCTGACATTGTGCTTAGATACAGTGAGTGGGGTAGTGGAGGAATCTGGCGTGATGGTGGAGGGAGGAGGTGGGTACAGGGCTGAAGCCACTAAGTGCTGCTGTTGTGTGTATGTTCCCTCAAAGTGTATAAGATCTTCACATTCTAAAGTGTGAAAACCATCAGTACTAGAGCTGCTGTTTCTTTCACATGTTCTGTCTTAAAAGGATTATTCAAAAGACAAATACACAAATGTTGTACCTGATCAGTTAGAGACAAAGTCCATGAGTCCAATATATGTGTCCATGTCCATTTTACATGTGCCCCTCTCAATGGGACATTATTGTTTCACTTTATTAATACAGGCGCCATTTTGAGGACTTTTGACCACTGAAAAGACACAGTATATAGTTTTGAATAGTTGTTTGCCCCTGTGCTCATGTCCATCTCTGTGAAGCCCTTGTCCTTTAGAATGTTCTGAAACCTGCTGTTCTGTTGTGTTCAGTCTGAAGTCGTGTTAGAACTGAGTTAAATGTCAGAATGGCGTCACCAACAGGATCCTCCTCCATTCATCCTGTTGGTGGCGCCATTGTGTGAAGGAGCTGCTGCAGATGTTCAGATGTGATGACGTCTGACACAGAGGCTCTGGAGTTTATTCAGCCTCTGGATCTGCACACATGTTAGCATTGTTAGCATTATAGCATGTTATTTTCTATTTGATGACACAAACTGAACTAAATCTTTCCCCGTGTTTAGGTACGACATAAAAAGTAGTTTAAAGTTTAAATCACATTCACAAACCTTAGACAAAATAAGCAGCACAGTTTGTGTTTGAACTCTTGTCTTTTATTTGTGGTTGAAAACACAATAAGACTCAGATTTACATCGTTTTATCTGAGTTCTGAGTCGTTTGGTGTCACTGCCTCAGAACATAAAAGTACAACATACTTTCTTATGTGAGTATTGGACCCAAACAAACCAGGACCAAAGTAGCACATACACAGACTGTACTTACTGCATGTGGAGTTTGAGTTTGTAAAGTTCATGTTGAACACAGTGATTTGTTCAGTACAGACACGAGTGTGAGGCTGAGGTCTGCAGTTTGTCTTTGAGAGAAAATAACAGAAAAGAAATCTCTGCTCAAATCAAGTCCAAATAAAATCTACATTTACAAAGTGATTTTTGTACAGATTTGTTGTATTTTACACAGAGGAGGGTGAGTCTGTCAGACACAGAGACACTGAGGAGTCAGGAAAGAGCCTAAACCCAGGGATCAGTGACTGAGTGAAGGTGGTGTTGAAGGTGTGGAGGTGGGTCAGTTGGTCAGAGGAGACTGTGTAGAAGGACAGAGAGCCAGCAGGACAGTCCACAAACACTGAGACTGTCCCAGAAGAGGAGGACCAGGACTGATGGAGGGAGGTGTGTTTGTTATTATGAAGAACAAAGAAACCACCTGCAGAACAGGACAGACTCCAGGACTGATCATTGTATCCAAACGCACAGTCATAACTCTTTCCTTTCCTTCTGATTCTTCTGTAAGACACTGAAATATAAACCGCTCCACTCCACTGGACCTCCCAGTAACAGCGACCGGTCAGACCAGTGGAACACAGAATCTGAGGACAGGAGTCAAATCTGTCCTGATGATCTGGATACGGCTGCTCCTCTCTCACATACGTCACCTTGTTGTTGTTGTCAGACAGTTTGAGTTTTCTCTGAGCTGTGTTTGGATCCAGAGTGAGATCACAGAAATCTGATGGAGAGAAGACACAACACAGCAGCAGTTAGTCCCATGTGGAGACACACATTTAATTATAGTTTAATATGAGTCAATCTATTCATGAAAGATTTAAAGTCCATTATTTATGATGATTTTATTTGTGAATCATGTCTTATATTTGGCTCATGTTTCTTTTGCCTCAGCTCTATATTTCCTCTATATTTCCTCTATATTCCTCTATATTTCCTCTATATTTCCTCTATATTTCCTCTATATTTCCTCTATATTTCCTCTATATTTCCTCTATATTTCTTCTATATTTCCTCTATATTTCCTCTATATTTCCTTTATATTTCCTCTATATTTCCTCTATATTTCCTCTATATTTCCTTTATATTTCCTCTATATTTCCTCTATATTTCCTCTATATTTCCTCTATATTTCCTTTATATTTCCTCTATATTTCCTCTATATTTCCTCTATATTTCCTTTATATTTCCTTTATATTTCCTCTATATTTCCTCTATATTTCCTTTATATTTCCTTTATATTTCCTCTATATTTCCTCTATATTTCCTTTATATTTCCTCTATATTTCCTCTATATTTCCTCTATATTTCCTCTATATTTCCTCTATATTTCCTTTATATTTCCTCTATATTTCCTCTATATTTCCTTTATATTTCCTTTATATTTCCTCTATATTTCCTCTATATTTCCTTTATATTTCCTTTATATTTCCTTTATATTTCCTCTATATTTCCTCTATATTTCCTTTATATTTCCTCTATATTTCCTCTATATTTCCTCTATATTTCCTCTATATTTCCTCTATATTTCCTCTATATTCCTCTATATTTCCTCTATATTTCCTCTATATTTCCTTTATATTTCCTCTATATTTCCTCTATATTTCCTTTATATTTCCTTTATATTTCCTCTATATTTCCTCAATATTTCCTCTATATTTCCTTTATATTTCCTCTATATTTCCTCTATATTTCCTTTATATTTCCTTTATATTTCCTTTATATTTCCTCTATATTTCCTCTATATTTCCTCTATATTTCCTCTATATTTCCTCTATATTTCCTCTATATTTCCTCTATATTTCCTTTATATTTCCTCTATATTTCCTCTATATTTCCTCTATATTTCCTTTATATTTCCTCTATATTTCCTCTATATTTCCTCTATATTTCCTCTATATTTCCTCTATATTTCCTCTATATTTCCTTTATATTTCCTTTATATTTCCTCTATATTTCCTCTATATTTCCTTTATATTTCCTTTATATTTCCTCTATATTTCCTCTATATTTCCTCTATATTTCCTTTATATTTCCTTTATATTTCCTCTATATTTCCTCTATATTTCCTCTATATTTCCTCTATATTTCCTCTATATTTCCTCTATATTCCTCTATATTTCCTCTATATTTCCTCTATATTTCCTCTATATTTCCTCTATATTTCCTTTATATTTCCTTTATATTTCCTCTATATTTCCTCTATATTTCCTCTATATTTCCTTTATATTTCCTTTATATTTCCTCTATATTTCCTCTATATTTCCTCTATATTTCCTCTATATTTCCTCTATATTTCCTCTATATTCCTCTATATTTCCTCTATATTTCCTCTATATTTCCTCTATATTTCCTCTATATTTCCTCTATATTTCCTCTATATTCCTCTATATTTCCTCTATATTTCCTCTATATTTCCTCTATATTTCCTCTATATTTCCTTTATATTTCCTTTATATTTCCTCTATATTTCCTCTATATTTCCTCTATATTTCCTTTATATTTCCTTTATATTTCCTCTATATTTCCTCTATATTTCCTCTATATTTCCTCTATATTTCCTCTATATTTCCTTTATATTTCCTCTATATTTCCTCTATATTTCCTTTATATTTCCTCTATATTTCCTCTATATTTCCTCTATATTTCCTTTATATTTCCTTTATATTTCCTCTATATTTCCTCTATATTTCCTTTATATTTCCTTTATATTTCCTCTATATTTCCTCTATATTTCCTCTATATTTCCTCTATATTTCCTCTATATTTCCTCTATATTTCCTCTATATTCCTCTATATTTCCTCTATATTTCCTCTATATTTCCTCTATATTTCCTCTATATTTCCTCTATATTTCCTCTATATTTCCTCTATATTTCCTCTATATTTCCTCTATATTTCCTTTAGTTTCAGCCTCACATCTATTTCAGATTCTTTTTAGTGTAAAACTTGAGTTTGTTGCTGCAGTGACAAAGTCCAGTCTCTGACATCACTCCACACATTCTACACTCCTCTGTGCTCCTCCTGTGCTCCTCCTACACTCCTCTGTGCTCCTCCTACACTCCTCTGTGCTCCTCCTGTGCTCCTGCTACACTCCTCTGTGCTCCTCCTGTGCTCCTCCTACACTCCTCTGTGCTCCTCCTGTGCTCCTCCTGAGGAGAACAGGGGATTGGTTTAAATCCACTGTCTCCAGAAGAAGAATGAAGATCACTGTTGTGTTTGAGCTGAAACATGAGTGCAGTTCCACAGCTCCAGACTGGACTCTTCAGGATCTGCTTCAGGAGTCCGTCGTGGACACAGCTGTGGACTAACTGCTGTTAATTATAAATTACTGTTTTGGTTCTTTTTGGTGGTGGATTTGTAACTGTTCAGGACAGAGGTTTTACTGTTTCTTATAAAACAACAAACATCAAATACTGAGTAATATTAAACACAACTGTATAAGTATTTATTTTATACTCACTCTTCCAGGGACAAACGGTTAACCAATGAAGACCTGCAGGCTCCAGCCTGAAGGACAGAGGGACATTAAAGAGGCTCATTAAAGCTTCACATGTGACCTGAGAAAAGGACTGAGTCTGTTTAGTACAAGTGTGTGTGTGTGTGGGTGTGTGGGTGTGTGTGTGTGTGAGAGAGAGAGAGAGACTGGGGGGGGGGGTGTATGTGTGTGGGGGTGTAGGGGTGTGTGTGCGTGTGTAAGAGGGGGTGTGTGGGTGTGTGTGTGTGCGTGTGGGGGTGTGTGGGGGTGTGTAGGAGTGTGTTAGACTCTCACACACACAGTCATGGAGTTTTCAGCTCTGTAACGTGTGGTCGTGGTCAGGCAGACACACACACATACACATATACACATACATACTGTAACGTGTGGTCGTGGAAAGGCGGAGAGCGCTCGCTAAGACTTGTAGATTTACACTGATACTTGTCCATAACACAGCAACAAGTGATGACCTGTGACCTTACAGTACATTACATATAGAGAGGCGCCACAATATGGTTGGAAGAAATAACAACAGCAACAGACAACAAACAATACACAGTTGGAGTCTTCATAGACTTAAGTGAGGCCTTTGACACCATTGACCATAAAATACTCTTGAAAAAAATGGAAAGGTATCAGAGGCTCTGCACTCACCTGGTTAAATAGTTATCTTAGTAACCGACATCAGTATGTGCATATGAACAATTTTAACTCAGATAAAAAGACGATTACACACGGAGTTCCACAAGGTTCCATTTTGGGACCAAAATTGTTCATGATGTATATAAATGATGTATGTGACATACTGAAAAACCTAAAGTGTATTTTGTTTGCAGATGATCCCAGTCTGTGCTGCTCAGGAAGAGACTTAGATCAACTTCTGGATACAGTGGAAAATGAGCTCAAAATAATTAAGAAATGGTTTGATATTAACAAACTATCACTTAACTTAAGTAAAACCAAATATATACTCTTTGGGAATAGACAAATTTCCAAACAAATTAAAATTAAAATTAATGATATAGAAATAGAAAGAGTGTATGAAACTAAATTTTTAGGTATCACCATCGATAGTAAAATAAGCTGGAAAGTACATATAAATAATGTAAAAACAAAAATATCAAAAACTGTTGCTGTAATGTGTAAAATGAAAACTATTTTAAATAAAAAATCACTGTTTATATTATATTGTTCTCTTTTCCTTCCATACCTTAATTATTGTGTGGGAAATATGGGGGAACAATTATAAATCAAACATGAATCCAGTATTTTTACTTCAAAAGAAAGTGATTAGGATTGTCAATCAGGCAGAATATTATGCATCCACCAACCCACTCTTTATTAAACTAAAAACATTAAAACTAAACGATCTGGTTGAATTTAATACAGCAGTTGTTATGTATAAGGCCCATAACCACATGCTCCCACACTGTATTCAGGAGCTGTTTAGACCCAGAGAGAGTCGCTATAACCTGAGGGGAACTGGCATCTTCCAAACAACTATGGCAAGAACTACAAAAAAATCTATGTGCATCTCAGTCACAGGGGTTAACTTATGGAATCGTTTGGACAATGAATTAAAAAGCTGCACATCAATCAAAGTATTTAAGAAAATGTATAAATTAAAAATTCTAGAAAAATATAGAGCAATAGTATAACTGTTACTATGACAACTGAACTGAACATTAAAGAACATAGTATAAACTTTGTCTACTACATAATATGAATTATGTAATAGGAAAAGAAAGTAGTTATAATAATAATATGATGATTAAAAATAACACCTATAATCATGATAATAAGGACTACTAATTATTATTATATATATAAATATAAATCCAGAGGTAACTGTAAGAATATAAAAACAAATGTATTTCTTCTGTATTGTAAAATTATTTGAAGTTGTTGTGTTTTCTCTTGTTGTGTATATTGTTCTTTAGATGTGGAATTAGGCATAAATAAATTTAGCTTCAGCCAATGCCTTTCAGTCACAATGAACAAATTCTATATATGTGTATGTGACTGTGACAATGTTTTATTTATTTTTCTGTGTGTGTCTGAATAAACTAACTACTACTATAAGTTGCTATCAGGTACTACAACAGAAATACACTGGTAAAACTGACTGTGACAGCACATGTCCCTGATGATGACTTTAAAACTACTACAACATATATTTACTTCACAATAATCCAGGACTGGATCTACAAGAACTGAACCAGGACCAAACCAGGACTGAACCAGGACTGAACCAGGACTAAACCAGGACTACACCAGGACTGAACCAGGACTAAACCAGGACTACACCAGGACTGAACCAGGACTGAACCAGGACTGAACCAGGACTGAACCAGGACTGAACCAGGATCAAACCAGGACTAAACCAGGATCATGTTGAGCAGAAAAGAGCAGCAGACTACACAGGACAAGCACAGGACTGAGGTGTATGTTTGTATCTCCTCATCCTCAACGTGCACAGGGTAGAGACCCAGTCCTGTCAGAACCCCACCCTGAGTCCTGCACAGTGGACCCTCAGATCCAGACTGAGACCAGGAGAAGGACCAGGTCTAAACCCAAGATCCAGGACTCAGCTGAACCCCATCGAGCTCTGGAACAGTCCTGACACCTCTGTCTATAAGGGACCACAGGAGCCATACACAGGTATAAATACTACAAATACTACTACTGCTACTACTACTGAACTTTGTGCCAGTGTTTGATTCTTGTGAGGTCCAGTAATTACACAGATATGATCCATGAACCAGGTCCAACATCTGGACCAATGCAGGTGGAGCTGGGAGTCGCCTGAGGGTTGGTGGTTCCTCTGCCTTTGTGCCTAAAGGCCTCACCTCCAGTGTGCTGCTGTGTGTGTGCCAGACAGGAGGGGGCGCTCTCACCTGACACACAGCAGGGGGCGCTGGTCCTGTAGAGCGGTCAGGAGCTCGGCTGAGGGTCCTGGATGGTTGTAGCTCAGGTCTAACTCTCTCAGGTGGGAGGGGGCGGAGCTCAGAGCTGAGGCCAGAGCAGCCCCGCCCCTCTGTGAGACCAGACATCCAGACAGCCTAAAGACACAGCATTACACTCATGTGCACACAAGGGGGCAGAGTGCATCATGGGAGCATCTCACCTGAGCGTCTCCAGTCTGCAGGGGGCGCTCTTCAGTCCAGAACACAGCAGCTCCACTCCTGAGTCCTGGAGGTCGTTGTGACTGAGGTCCAGGTGTGTGAGACTGGAGGAGCTGAGGACTGAGGCCAGAGGCCCACAGCTGTGAGGGGACAGTCCACAGAGGGACAGACTGAGGAGACAGAGGGACATTAGAGACTAGAACCACAAGAGTTTAAGCCTCAGCCTGTGGGGCCGGTGCATGTTTGACTCCAGACGTGAGAGATGTGAGGGGGTGTGGCCGAAGGGAGCTCCGCCCCTGTGAGAGGGGTGTGGCTGAAGGGAGCTCCGCCCCTGTGAGAGGGGTGTGGCTGAAGGGAGCTCCGCCCCTGTGAGAGGGGTGTGGCTGAAGGGAGCTCCGCCCCTGTGAGAGGGGTGTGGCTGAAGGGAGCTCCGCCCCCTCACATCTCACATCTGACACAGAGCGACTCTGCTCCTCTGTGAGGAGTGTGTACAGTGTGTTGTTTGTGCTTTGACACACACAAAGCAGAAACAGTCACTGTTAATTCCCTGTTATGTAAAATAACAGTCCAGGCGTATTGTCTGATGCAGTTTTAAGTATAGAGAGATGTCACAAACTTACTGTAATAAGACCATTAAAAAATAGCAACTAAACTACAGTAAAATACGTGAATTTATTTACAAAATTATTTTTGAGGGTGGTCTCCCCTACATATTTACATTATTTGTGTAAACCACTCTGAAAAAGAGGGCTGGTGGAGTCTCTGACCGTGGATTCAACACAAAATGAGACAAAAAGTCTTGATGTTACTTTAGTCAAATGTTTTCCAACGACCAACAGGTTATGTAATAATAGTGAGTTATATTAACCCCTCTGACCTGAGCTGATCCAGTTTACAGTGAGGACTCTTCAGACCAACAGTCAACATCTCCAGTCCTGAGTCCTTCAAGTCGTTGAGACTGAGATCCAGGACTGTCAGACTAGAGGACTGGGAGCTGAGGACTGAGGACAAAGCAGCCCCGCCCCTCTGTGAGACCAGACATCCAGACAGCCTAAAGACACAGCATTACACTCATGTGGACACAAGGGGGCAGAGTGCATCATGGGAGCACCTCACCTGAGCGTCTCCAGTCTGCAGGGGGCGCTCTTCAGTCCAGAACACAGCAGCTCCACTCCTGAGTCCTGGAGGTCGTTTCCACTGAGGTCCAGGTGTGTGAGACTGGAGGAGCTGAGGACTGAGGACAGAGCTTCACAGCTTCTCTCTGACAAGTCACAGCTGCTCAGTCTGGAGAGAGAAAACATTGTTTATGTAGAAGTTGAATCAAACCATCCTCTGTTAAACAAATGTTACTCACAGAGCTTTGTTGGAGGCCTTGACCACTGGCATCAGCCTCAGGAGAGCCTCCTCTGAAGCACAGTATTTCTTCAGCTCAAACTGTTCCAGATCTTCTTCTGATGACAGTAAGATGAAGGCCAGAGCTGACCACTGAGCAGGAGACAGTCGACCTTCAGACAGATCTCCTGACCTCAGGTACTTTTGGATCTGCTCCACCAGAGAATGGTCATTCAGTTCATTCAGACAGTGGAGCAGGTTGATGCTCCTCTCTGCAGACACATCCTCACTCAGCTTCTTCTTTATGTACTCAGCTGTTTTCTGATTGGTCCAGGAGCTGTTTCCTGTCTGTGTCAGCAGACCTTGTAGAAGTCTCTGATTGGTCGACAGTGAAAGACCCAGGAGGAAGCGGAGGAGCAGGTCCAGGTGTCCATTTGGACTCTGTAAGGCCTGGTCCACAGCTGACTGGTGAAGGTGCTTTAGTTTTCTTTTAACACTGAACTTTGTAAACCTCTGTGTTTTCTCTGAGAGCAGGTTGATCCCAGTGTTGATGAAGGTCTGATGGACATGAAGAGCAGCCAGAAACTCCTGCACACTCAGATGGATGAAGCAGTAGACCTTGTCCTGGTACAGACCTGGCTCTTCTCTAAAGACCTGTGTGAACACTCCAGAGTACACTGAGGCCGCTGCAGCGTCCAGCCCACACTCCCTCAGGTCACACTCGTAGAAGATCAGGTTTCCTTTCTGCAGCTGCTCAAAGGCCAGTTTTCCCAGAGACTCCACCATCTTCCTGGTCTCTGGACTCCAGTGTGGGTCTGTCTCAGATCCTCCTTCATACTTGATGTTCTTGACTTTGGCCTGAACCACCAGGAAGTGGATGTACATCTGAGTCAGGGTCTTGGGCAGCTCTCCTCTCTCTCTGCTTTTCAACACATGCTCCAGGACTGTGGCAGCGATCCAGCAGAAGATTGGCATGTAGCACATGATGTGGAGGCTTCTGGACGTCTTGATGTGGGAGATGATTGCGTCGGCCTCATCTCTGAACCTCTTCCTGAAGTACTGCTCCTTCTGTGGGTCGGTGAACCCTCTGACCTCTGTCACCATGGAGACGCACTCAGCAGGGATCTGATTGGCCGCTGCAGGTCGTGTGGTTATCCAGAGGCGAGCGGAGGGAAGCAGACTCCCCCTGATGAGGTTTACCAGCAGCACGTGCAGTGAGGTGGACTCTGTGGGGTCGGTCAGGGCCTTGGTTTTGGTGAAGTCCAGAGGAAGTCTGCACTCGTCCAGACCGTCAAAGATGAAGAGCACCTGGAGGTCTTCAAAGCTGCAGAGTTCTGTTTGTGTTTGACTAAAGAAGTGATGAACAAGTGTCACCAAGCTGAAGCTTCTCTCCTTCAGCACATTGAGTGCTCTGAAAGTGAACGGGAACAGCAGCTGTATGTCCTGGTTGGCTTTGCCTTCAGCCCAGTCCAGACTGAACTTCTGAGTGAGCACTGTTTTCCCGATGCCAGCCACTCCCTTTGTCAGCACTGTTCTGATTGGTCCGTGTGTGTGAGCTGGGCCTTTAAACATGTCTTCACATGTGATGGGTGTCTCTGCTGGGTCTGGTTTCCTGGAGGCTGTTTCCATGTGTCTGACCTCATGTTCCTGGTTGACCTCTGAAGACCCTCCCTCTGTGATGTAGAGCTCTGTGTAGATCTGATTCAGAAGGGTGGGGTTTCCTGCTTTAGCGATGCCCTCAAACACACACTCAAACTTCTGCTGCAGGTTAGACTTCAGTTTACGCTGATAAACTCCAGAATAACTCCCTGAATGAAGACAACAGATACAGGCCTGAGTCTCAGAGAATATAAAACGACTGTGAGCACCTTGTTAAATGTGTTAAATGGTCCTACTGCTCCTCAGACGCTCAGCCAGCTCCTTCTGCTTCATTCTCCTCAGGAAGTTCAGTGTGATCTTCAGAACAGCCTCACTGCTGCTCCTCTGCTCTTCATCCTTCACAGGCTCTAAGCATTCTGGGTAATCTGTACTCAGAACCTTGTGGAGCTTCTTCAGCTCCTTCTGGACAAAAGTGAAGATGTCCTCCTCCAGAAGCTGAACAGACACATTATAAACAACACAAATGCAGTCAGTGTCAGATCTGTGTGGAACAAGTTCTCATTCATCTGAACATTTACAAACTTTAGTGACAGACCTTAAATATGGAGTCCAGCTGTGTCTGATGGTGCTGACCACTGGAGACCTCTGGACCCTGCTGCTCCACTCTGTGAGAGAGACTCATCAAACACTTATGTTCAGTTCAATCGTTTTATTCAATGGAAACTCACGGCTCAGTTTGAAATTCAGGTGGATGTCCCATAGACCGGTCACTCCTGAGGGACTCACAGATGGGACCAGGTTCAGACGGAGGATGTTTCTGGTGGATCCTGAGACACAGAAGAAAATGACTTTAATCACAGTGATTGTTCTGAACACGTGTTCATCTCACTCCAAAATCCATCATCACATACAGTGTCTTTTGGTTCTGTCTGTGTTTTCTGTGTGAAAACTCCAACAATTGTAGACACTGTTGTTATAAAGTTCTCAATAAGATTGTTCATACTGTTTACCATAGTATTACTGGGAGTATACTGCAGGGGTCGCTGTAGTCACATTCTGTTCTCTACATGCAGTCTGCACCCACATGTTCTGGTCCACTGATAATAAATATCTTGTGTACATTACAAATGGGCTGGTTCTTGTGAACACATCTACATTTATAGCAGCTGCCCACAGTATTAAAAATGCTAAAGCCACGGCCTATTTGCTCCTCAGTCTGGAGGGACCTGAGGCAGAACAGAGGATTATGTTTGTACATTAAAAACATGGTGCATGACAAGCTAATCTGAGATAGATGAGTTTGTGGTGTTGGCAGTGACAGCGTCAGACGCTCCTGCTCAAAGAGACTGAACTCACACTTCCCAAAGCAGTTTAGATTCTGTGAACTGTTACATCAACCTGCCCAGGGACGACAGGTGGAAATGATCATTTTCTGCTCTAACCTGGTACAATGCATCTTTCCTTTTGGTCAGTGTTTAGTGACACTGTCCCTGTATGAATAAAAACATACCATACCAGTTGCTTTCCTTAAAGAAGTTTGTCAACTGTTGGCTCTTTTCAGAGTCCATTTTAATTCCAGTTTCAAATCAAAAGTGTCTCTGTTGGAGAAACACAGTGGTTAAAGTCATGTGACTTGAGCAGGTCCAGCGGGTGATGGGCCTGGACTAGGATCTCATAGAAGGACTTTTGTAGGACAAAGACATAAGTGTGTTGCATTTCCTGCTGCTGAGACGAGCATGAAGTTCCTCCTCACAGTCACAGAGGTCATCTGCAGCTCTTACACTTATGTTGAGTTTAATAAAAAACAAGTCATCCATATCATTCTAAAAAGGCTGTGAACATAAAGTCCTGACATTATGAGGTGAGTCTGACTTACACTGGACCATCTTCTCTTTTAAAGTCCATATATCGTCCCATAGAGTCATCACTCTTGAATGAGACGGCCCTGGCCCCAGGAGCAGGTCTGTGGACACAGATGGAGCAGTGGCTTTAGTCTGAGCTCTGACATGGAGAACAGTGGTGGAGCATTAGTGATCTTCTCTTACCTGTGAGGTCTGGGGAGGAGAGGGGGTTTAGGGGGAGGGGCTCCGTCCTCTCTGGTCTCTCTCTGATCCATGCTCAGTCCAGTCTGAGTGACAGTGAGAGGGCAGAGGTGCTGCTGAGGGACACAGGGGACCTCACATTATATCACAGTCCTCAGCACTCGAGTCTGGAGTCTCATTTAGAGACTTCACTCCTGTGTTTTATGTGGACATGTGTCTAACTGCCTCATGTTTCTTGAACTGTGTTTATCTGTTGTTCTAGAGAGTTTCATTTTCTTCTATATTTTTGGATTTTCACCCATTTTTCTGAACAGTTACTTTTGAGATGTCTCTTTTTTCTCCCATTGTAACAGATTAACCAGATACGACTTTAGGATTATATTTCACAAGGAAAAGACTCATGTTTGTCTGGATTTGCAGATCTAAAAAAAAGCCGTTCTCCAATAATAACGTTTTCTATTGAGCTTCAGACCAAGTGGCATCATCCCCACAACCCTTAGGCAAGACACTTCAAACATAAACACAGAGACAGTGCAGTGTAAAACAGACAGTAAAGGATCAAAGACACAGAGGCACATTTGGACTCAGCGACAGGTTGGTGGTTCTATTCCCATGTGTTTTAATGTGGACTCAGCAGAACAGAGAAATAAACCTGACATTACTCAGAGCTTTAAAGCTCAACTCCTTCCATCACTGCTGCTGTCTGGACCTGTCCTGGACCTGGACTTTGGACTCTGTCTGTGGATCTGGCCCAGATCCTGAGTCTGGTCCTAAATGTTTCCCTCTTTACTTTTATACAGACATCTTATTTTCTCTTAAAGGTGCACTGTGTAACTTTGATGTGGAGGGTCAGACACCTGCTTGTTCACATGGAGACGATATTGTTTCCTTTGACATGTTCCACAGTGTGGCATTAAACTCTATATTGTAACAAGCAGGTGACGTCATTTGGTGGTGATCGCACTTGTAGTAAAAATGTATGTTTTGCAATTTTGAGAAATAAAAACACCTGGAAATGAATGAATGCAAAATAAACATATTTAAAGCCATACTGTGGAACATTCTGTTTCATAAAATGGTGAGGTGGTGCACCCTCTGCAGAAAAGATGCACCTTTAACTGAACGCAGCCTCCGGGGCCTGAGTGTTTGAGTAAAACACATTTGACTCTTCTGTGTTAAATATGATTGTTTTATAGAATGTTGTGACGTCTGAAACTATAGCAACACAATAATAAACTGTGAATGATTAACCTTCATCAGCCTCTGGAGGATCACAGTCCAACATCTTTACTGTTTATCACAGATCTCAGGAGAGACTTTATATCAAACCTTTCTCATGAATGTATAATGTTTAGCTTATTGGGGTGTAGGCTGTGATTATAGGTAGATGTGGTGTATGAGTGGACTGTATTGTGAATGTATGTACTGTAAGTTTGTGAGATCTGGTGATCTGAGGGCAGTGGTCTATGGATGGTCTATGGAGTTTTAAAATATGAAAGAGGGTTTGTATTTTGTACGTATTGTTTTTATAAACTGTGGTGTGGCTGGGTGGTTTGTTTGTTTTTGGGTTTTTTTCTAGCAGGGACAAAGGATGAAAATTAGCCCTGGCTATAATCCTGTATATTTACAGGTGTGGGATTCGGTCCCCATGCCTCTGTTCTTAATATGCATTGTCCCTTCATTAAATAATAAACAAAACAAACAAACAAACCTTTGTAAATGAGCTGGTCTGAGCCTGCAGCTCCTCTGGCCCTGTCCCTCTACATTTGAGCTGCTCAAAGTGAACACTACATGTGTAAAACAGTGTCTTTGGCCTGTGTCATCTACACTCTATGGCTCAGCATAAAACAACAGGTTACAGCTACAACAGGTGATGGAGAGAGGACTGCACATGTGTACTCAAGGAAAAGTACAGTGGTTAAACATGGACTCAAGTAGAAGCTTCAACAACTGTACTCAAGTACAAGTCAAAAGTACACATTTAAAATAAGAGGAGTACTTCATTTGATCAGATAGTACAACTACAGGTTTACTGTAGTTGTATCTACTCAAAAAAGTACAATTACCTAAAAATATATCTTCAGACACAGAGACACTGTCATGATTCCTGTTCTGCTCTCCCTGCGCCCTCGTCTCCACCCTCCCTCACCTGTCTTTCTCCGGAGCTGGGCGGAATCCGGACTCCTCTCGCGCGCACCTGCTCCCCATCAGCGCAATCAACGCCACCTATGGACATAAGAGGGGTCTGGACGAGTCACTCGGCGCCGGAACGTCCGTGTACTCACGTGAATATGCTCTTGGCTTTACACTGCTTTGGATTTTTGTCTGCTCTGGCTTATCGGAACCTTATCCCTTTTCCTCCAGGAATCCGCCGGGAACCAGCTCCGGACCTCCCAACCCTGCACCTCAGCCCTGGTATGGTCTTGTCTCGTCTTGCTCACGGTGCACCTCTGTCCCTCCACGTCCACGACCCCGCACCTACGCTCCCCAGCTCCTATGGATTTTGATTCACGACTTGTTAAAGATTACGAACTAAGTTTTGAACTATTACCTTTGTTATCACGTGTGTGAATAAAGACATTGTTAAACCTTCGTGAGTCTGCACCCTTGGTCCTTACGTCACGCTGGTTACGACAGACACAGCATAAAAACTGCACTGACTGAATTATCTCAGACTTAAATGAATCAAGTACAACTTCAAATATACGTTAAACTAATGTTAAAAGTTCACTGTATTCAAATATTAAACAGGTGAATCTTGCCGAGTACCACCTGAAAATATGACTCAATAACACATTAACACAGTAGAAGAGTCTGACACATAAAACTAGGATTACATAAAGAATGTGTTCAAAAAGTCACTCAAGTGACTGTGACACAACACAAGGAAAAATAAGACATTATTACCTCAGACAGTCCAACACCTCCTGAGTGTGAGCCTCCTCTGCTCCTCCTCTACTCCTCTGCTCCTCTGTTTGACATAAAGTCTCTCCTGAGATGAAGATGTTGGACTGTGATCCTGTCATTAATCATTCATATTTTATTATTGCGTTGATTTAGAGACAGATTAAGTTCAGACAAATGTGTCTTTAGACACAAGTTCATCCTGTTTTATGTTGTAGAGTGAATGAATAAACCATAATAAAGCACTTTGAGAACACTGAAATGTGAAATATAAATCAAATGCATTATTATTATTATTATTATTATTATTATTATTGTCATTATTATTATCATTATTATTATAATCATTAAAATATTATAAATATAATAATAATTATTATTATTATTGCTGTTATTATTATTATTCATCCATCCATTTTCTTCCTCTTATCCGGGGCCGGGTCGCGGGGGCATCAGTCTAAGCAGGGACTCCCAGACTTCCCTCACCCCGGACAGCTCCTCCGGTGGGACCCCAAGGCGTTCCCAGGCCAGAGAGACATAGTCCCTGCAGCATGTCCTGGGTCTTCCCCTGGGCCTCCTCCCGGTGGGACATGCCCAGAACACCTCCCTAGGGAGGCGTCCAGGAGGCATCCTGAGCAGATGCCCGAGCCTCAGCTGGTTCCTCTCGACGTGTAGGAGCAGCGGCTCTACTCCGAGCTCCTCCCGTGTGACCGAGCTCCTCACCCTATCCCTAAGGGTGCGCCCGGCCACTCTGCGGAGGAAGCCCATTTCAGCCGCTTGTATCCGCGATCTTGTCCTTTCGGTCATTACCCAGAGCTCATGACCATAGGTGAGGGTAGGAACGTAGACTGAGGTAAATCGAGAGCTTCGCCTTTGGGCTCAGCTCCTTCTTTACCACAACGGACCGATACAGCGACCGCATCACTGCAGACGCTGCACCGATCCGCCTGTCAATCTCCCGCTCCATCCTTCCCTCACTCGTGAACAAGACCCCGAGATACTTGAACTCCTCCACTTGGGGCAGAGACTCTCCACCCGGAGAGAGCAAACCACCTTTTTCCGGTCGAGAATCGTGGCCTCGGATTTGGAGGAGCTGATTCTCATCCCAGCCGCTTCACACTCGGCTGCAAACCGCCCCAGTGCTGCAGGTCCTGGCTCGAAGAAGCATCAGGACAACATCATCTGCAAACAGCAGAGATGAAATCCTGTGGTTCCCGAACCAGACCCCCTCCGGCCCCTGAACCAGACCCCCTCCGGCCCCTGGCTGCGCCTAGAAATTCTGTCCATAAATATAATGAACAGAACCGGTGACAAAGGGCAGCCCTGGCGGAGTCCAACATGCACCGGGAACAGGTCTGACTTACTGCCGGAACACAGCTCCTGCTCCGGTCATACAGGGACCGGACAGCCCTTAGCAAAGGGCCCCGGACCCCATACTCCCAGAGCACCCCCCAAAGGACACCACGAGGGACACGGTCGAATGTCTTCTCCAGATCCACAAAACACATGTGGACTGGTTGGGCAAACTCCCATGAGCCTCGAGGACCCGATGGAGAGTATAGAGCTGGTCCAGTGTTCCATGACCAGGACGAAAACCACACTGCTCCTCCTGAATCCGAGGTTCGACTATCGGTCGGATTCTCCTCTCCAGTCCCTGGAGTAGACCTTACCGGGAAGGCTGAGGAGTGTGATTCCCCTGTAATTGGAACACACCCTCCGGTCCCCCTTCTTATACAGAGGGACCACCACCCCGGTCTGCCATTCCACAGGTACTGTCCCCGACTGCCACGCGATGCTGCAGAGACGTGTCAGCCAAGACAGCCCCACAACATCCAGAGACTTGAGATACTCAGGACGGATCTCGTCCATCCCCCGGAGCCACCGAGGAGCTTGCCAACCACCTCAGTGACTTCAGCCAGGGTGATGGACGAGTCCGCCTCTGGGTCCCCAGTTTCTGCTTCCTCCTCAGAATACATGACGGGGGGATTGAGGAGATCCTCAAAGTCCTTCCACCGCCCGACAACATCCCCAGTCGAGGTCAGCAGCTCTGCACCCGCACTGTAAACAGTGTTGGTGAAGCACTGCTTCCCCCTCCTGAGGCGTCGGACGGTTTGCCAGAATTTCTTTGAGGCCGTCCGATAGTCCTCCTCCATGGCCTCCCTGAACTCCTCCCAACTCCGAGTTTTTGCCTCTGTGACTGCACGAGCCGCGGCACGCTTGGCCCGCCGGTACTCATCAGCTGCCTCAGGAGTCCCACGAGCCAACAAGGCTCGATAGGACTCCTTCTTCAGCTTGACGGCATCCCTTACTTCCGGTGTCCACCACCAAGTTCGGGGATTGCAGCCGCATCGATAATAGAGGTGGAGAACATGGCCCACTCAGAGTCCATGTCCCCAGCCTCCCCCGGGATCAGGGAGAAGTTCTCCCTGGTGGGAGTTGAAGACCCCTCTGACAGAAGGCTCTGCCAGACGTTCCCAACAGACCCTTATAATGCGCTTGGGTCTGCCAGGTCTGTCCTTCCTCCTCCGCCAGCGGATCCAACTCACCACCAGGTGGTGCTCTACAGCTCAGCCCCTCTCTTCACCCGAGTGTCCAAGACACGCGCTCGGAGGTCAGATGACACGATAACAAAGTCGATCATCGACCTCCGACCTAGAGTGTCCTGGTGCCACGTGCACCGATGGAGACCCTTGTGCTTGAACATGGTGTTTGTTATGGACAAACTGTGACTAGCACAGAAGTCCAATAACAAAACACCGCTCGGGTTCAGATCGGGGAGGCCGTTCCTCCCAATCACGCCCCTCCAAGTGTCACTGTCGTTACCCACATGGGCGTTGAAGTCCCCCAGGAGAACAACGGAGTCCCCAGTCGGTGCACTGTCTAGTACCCCTCCCAGGGACTCCAAGAAGGCCGGGTACTCTGCACTGCTGTTTGGCCCATAGGCCACAACAGTGAGAGACCTGTCCCCGACCCGAAGGTGCAGGGACGCGACCCTCTCGTTCACCGGAGTGAACCCCAACACGCAGCGGCTGAGCTGTGGGGCAATGAGCCCACACCAGCTCGCCGCTGCTCCCCACGGGCAACGCCAGAGAAATGGAGAGTCCAGCCCCTCTCAAGGAGTTGGGTTCTGTCGAATCACCGCAGTGGTAGAGCAACTTTAACAACTTTTACCTGAGGGAGAGACACCAGATGACCCGTATTGATAACCCCTTTAAAACCCTTTTACCTCCCAAGGTTGGACCAGGACCAGCCCAGAAAAGTGTAAGAAAGTGTGAAGACCTACCTTACGAAGATTCGGTCCCCTGCGAGTCGATCTGTCAACTACTAAACTTTTTGTCTAGTTAAAAGTAGAGGAGATCAAGTGTTGGGACAAAAATGAGGTGTAGTCAGTAAATGCCTTTTTTGTGTGTTTATTGCTAAGCGAGATTCAAAAGGGGCTACAAATTGAGGCACATTCAATATGACCTGGATTGGCGAGAGATTTGAGCCAGTGTCTCAATAGTAGACAGACGGGTCCCGCATCAATACCAGACTTGTCAGAGATTGAATGACCTACAGCCCGGTCGAGGCAACACGGAAGATATCAGTGAGTGAGATACATATTGTCCCCACATCAAAAAGATCTCCATGGCTCTTACAAGGGACTACAAGGGACTTTCCAAATCTCAAGAACCAATTAATTTTTGACAGCAAACATGGCAACATTCAAAAACAAGTTATAAATGCAATTTTAAAGATACAATAAAGCAACTTCATAAACTAGCAGAATTAGCACATAAGATTCTTTTCAGTCAAACATTCTTTTAACCAGTTGAGTAATTTAGGCACCTCTAATAATCATAACACCATAAGCAAGTCAAAAAATAAAAGAATAAAACAAAGCTGATCAAATACACATTTAACAAATGAGTCTAAGTTTAGCAGGTTGGTATGAGTAGGTCGGTAAATCGGTCATATTTACTTCATAACTTCAGCACAATATTTTAATTAATTACCTTAAGCATTATTAGAGCAGTGTGACGTCACGTTCACGTACCCTTTGGCGACCCCTGCTGGGATCCTTCAACAGGTTCCAGAGCCCGAGCTGTGCGTGGAGGTGGAGCCGACTATATCTAGCCGGCAACGCTCAACCTCCCGCACAAGCTCAGGCTCCTCCCCCCCAGTGAGGTGACATTCCATGTCCCCAGAGCCAGTCTCCATGTCCAGAGATCCGGTCGTGGAGGCCCCCGTCTTCGACTGCTGCCCAGATCTTCATACACCGGCCCCTTACGGATCCTCTTGCAGGTGGTGGACGGCCCCACTTCATTCCTTCGGGCTGGGCCCGGCCAGGCCCCTGGTGAAAGGCCCGGCCACCAGGCGCTCGCTGCTGAGCACCCACCCCAGGCCTGGCTCCAGAGTGGGGCCCCGGTAACGCCGGTCCGGACGACGTAGCTTGCCTTGATTTATTTCTTGTCATAAGGGGCTTCTGAACCGCTCTTCGTCTGACCTGTCCCCCTGGACCTGTTTGTCATGGGTGACCCCACCAGGGGCATGAAGCCCCCGACAACAGAGCTCCAGGATCATTCAGGCTCAAACCCTCCACCTCGTTAAGGTGGAGGTTCAGGGCGGTCCATTTCATCCCCTGTTATTTAGATGATGATTTATGATAATAATAATAATAATAATAATAATAATAATAATAATAATAATAATCTTTAAAGACACTGGTTTATTGAGCAGTGACTGTTTCACAGTTGGACTTTTTGCTAAATCCCGTGAGGCGACTGCTGCTGTGACTCTGGGCTTCACAAAAGTTTAAAATATAAATAGACTTTTTATCTCCTGTTATCAGAACTACTTAGAATAAACATTATAAAAAATATTAAAAATACATGTGAAAAGATGTGTTTTATTGTGACAGATGAAGAGTGGGAACATTTACAGACATCTCACTGGAGGGGCACAATCTCCTGTTTGGAAAAGATTCTGCTGTAAAAATATATTGTGTTATTTTGTGAGGTCAAAGGTCACAGTGTTCACAGGTAAAGGCCTGTAGCTGCAGAGGGTGTGGCTGTCACAGAGTCATTATCATGTGTTTTCACTGTCCTACTGTTCTGAAATAACAAATCATATCTTCATTAAATAATATCTGAACATTTGAGCTTAAATCTAAGAATAGAATAGAATAGAATGCATTTATTGTCACTATACATATGTACAACACCACACACATGCACAGTGAGATTAAAAAACAACTCACCCTTCAATACAAACAGACATGGAACAATTAAAACATTAAACATTAAAACACCCCAGACTACAACTCTCAGCAAGATTTACAGTGAATACTGCAGAGTCACATGCTGCACTGAGCAAGTATTACACTATATTAATTATTACACTATGTTAAATATTGCATTACATTAAATATATTGCACTGTATCAAATATTGCACTATATTAAATATGAAATATTGCACACAGACAACCTTATTGCACTCAATAAAAATGTTGCACTATTTTAAACATTGCACAGTCGGAGGTCAGTGCATACGTGAGTTCAACAGGGTTATGGCACTTGGGAAAAAACTTTTTTTGAGTCTAGTGGTTGTTGCTTTAATGGCCCTGTAGCGCATTCCCGAGGACAGCAGATGAAACAAATCGACGCCAGGGTGGGAGCTCCTTAATAATGTTTTTGGCCCTGCTGAGGCAGCAGGAGGTGTAAATATCCATCAGAGAGGGGAGAGGGCAGCCCATGATCTTTTGGGCTGTCTTGACCACCCTCTGAAGCCTCTCTCTATCCACCATGGTACAGCTGCCGTACCAGACTGTAATACAGTATGTCAGCAGGCTCTGAACGCACGGTAGAACGTGAGCCGCAGGCTGGGGTCCGATCCATATTTCTTAAGCACCCTCAGGAAGTGTAGTCGCTGCTGAGCCTTCTTGGTGATAGCTGTTATGTTCTCAGTCCAGGATAGATTATCTGAGATGAGAACACCAAGAAACCGGAAAGTGCAGACCCTCTCCACACACTCGCCATTGATGTAAAGGGGAGCGAGGTCTGTGCTGTGCCTCCTGAAGCTGATGATGATTTCCTTGGTTTTCTTGGTATTCAGAGCAAGGTTATTCTCCGAGCACCAAGCAGTCAACTTCAGGACCTCCTCTCTGTAGTTCGTCTCGTCGCCCTTGAAATGAGCCCAACCACGGTTGTATCATCAGCAAACTTCACAATGAGGTTGCTGTTACTGGCCGGGCTGCAGTCATGTGTGTAGAGACAGTACAGGAGGGGGCTCAGCACGTGGGTGTGAGAAAGGTGAGGGCCGAGTCTCACAGTCTGGGGTCGGTTTGTTAAAAAGTCTTTAATCCAGGCGCATATAGGAAGTGGGAAACCGAGGGCATCCAGTTTGGTGATGAGAATGTCCGGGATGATTGTGTTGAAAGCTGAACTATAATCCACAAAGAGCATACGCACATAGCTCTGCTGTTGTTCTAGATGGCTCAGTGCCGTGTGGAGAGCTGTGGCAATAGCGTCTTCTGTGGATCTGTTCGCCCCATATGCGAACTGGTATGGGTCAAATTCTGCTGGTAGAAAATCCTTAATATATCGTAGGACTAGTCTCTCAAAGCACTTCATGATCCCCGGTGTGAGGGCCACAGGACGTAGTCATTGAGGCTTGAAACAGGAGACTTTTTAGGCACTGGTATGACAGTGGCTGATTTTAGACAGGATGGGATAACTGCCTGGGCTAGAGATAGGTTGAAAATCCTGGTGAAGATGAGGTCGAGCTGGTGAGCATACTCTCTGAGCACTCTGCCAGGCACTCCGTCCGGGCCCACAGCCTTCTTAGGGTTCACTGCCTCAAGCACTCGTCTGACATTGTGCTTAGATACAGTGAGTGGGGTAGTGGAGGAATCTGGCGTGATGGTGGAGGGAGGAGGTGGGTACAGGGCTGAAGCCACTAAGTGCTGCTGTTGTGTGTATGTTCCCTCAAAGTGTATAAGATCTTCACATTCTAAAGTGTGAAAACCATCAGTACTAGAGCTGCTGTTTCTTTCACATGTTCTGTCTTAAAAGGATTATTCAAAAGACAAATACACAAATGTTGTACCTGATCAGTTAGAGACAAAGTCCATGAGTCCAATATATGTGTCCATGTCCATTTTACATGTGCCCCTCTCAATGGGACATTATTGTTTCACTTTATTAATACAGGCGCTGTTGTGGAATTTCTAATAGTTAAAAAGTCTTAAAGATATAAAAATAAACAGAGAAGTTGTCTTGAATCAAAGGTCTGATTTATTGAATCAATTGTGCACAATTGTCAAAGAGCTGTGTCCCTAACGGTGTCGTCTCACCCTCAGCTGACAAATGTAAACAATACAGAGTATTTATACCACCAAAACAATCTTGCCAGTTTGGTCTAATCGAAGTGGCTTTGACGCCAGACACAAAAGAACATAACAACATAACAGATAGTATTATGAAGGTTAGGTCAGAATGATAGGTCAAAATGATCCATAATAATACAGATAAAGATTCATGCTAAAGAATGCCATAACAATTCCCCCCTTTTGATTATAATAAATCCCATTTATTTTAATCAACTCAACTTAAATCTTTATTTCAAAATCACACATGGAGAAATATGAAAACAAAACATGTACCCAAAATCATCCCTGAATAAAACCTTTCAAAGAAAGAACACCTGATCAAAATAAAATCACAGGAATAACATAACTGCTGTATTCATACTGATTAAGGAGCACATAGAAGGGAAAATAAAATACAACCTGATTCGTAGTATCGATTTAAATTACATGCATCATTAAAGTTTTCTGGGTTTTTTTCTCTCGTTTCTCATTTTATTTTATTTTTTTCTAATCAAAGTGCTCAGCAGCCCACTCCATGCCCAAGCCGTTGCTGGACGCGTCCGCGCCGTCAGCCGCCACCCAGAACATGAAATGGAACTCACTGAGGTTGAAGTCTGCTCATCTGGAGCATAAGTTCTGTAATGAACGAGTCATCGTCAGAATCAGAAACATAATCGGGATCAGGTGGATACACAACAGCCTCAATGTCGTATTGATTTTGGACAAAATCTCGCCCGGCTCTCCTCCTCCTCGTCTGGTCTCCTGGCCGATTTCTTATGTTGTCTGATTTTTCCTGTTGTGTCTGATTTTTCCTGTTGTGTCTGATTTTTCTTGTTGTGTCTGATTCTTCCTGTTGTTTTGTTTTTTGTGTCTTGGCGGCACGGTGACTGAGTGCCATCACTCATGTCTCACAGCAAGAAGGTTGGTTCGATCCCCGGGTCACCAGGCCTTTCTGTGTGGAGTTTTTCATGTTTCTCCCCGTGTCTGGATGGGTTTCCTCCGGGTACTCCGGTTTCCCCCATCAACCAAAACATGAACGCCCTTCGAGACAACTGTTGTTGTGATTTTGGGCGTTACAAAAATAAATGAATTGAATTGAATTGAATTGAAAATGGGAACTCACTATTTGACGCATAGCTTTTAACAGACAGGGGACCACACAGGAGCACAAGATCAAGATCATGCCTACAATTATGGCCAGATTGATGAGAACATGCTGCCAGGAAGAAGTCACCCATTGGAGGAAGGAGAAGGAGTCAGAGGTGACAGTCTCCCCTTCCATCACATCCCGGAGTCTAGTCAAATTGGCAATGCCCCTTTGAATAGCTCCCCCGTCTTCATCATTAGCAGGAATATAGGTACAACAACTTGAGCCGATAATTGCACACACACCACCCATACTAGCAGTCAGGTGGTCGAGGACTATACGATTTTGGAGAGCAACAGCTCGCAGACCATGTAATTCCGCTCGCTGAGCCTCGAGAATGGAGATTGTGGTATTAACAAATGAGGAGAACCTGTAACTGAAAGTCTCCATTCTAAGCATTAATTTTCCTACACCCATTTGGGGAAACAAGGAGAGAAGTACTTTCTCCCCTTTGGTCCAGAGTTTGTGATCATCAGGGACATCAGTACCCCACAAAGGATCATGGGGTGCCATCTCAGGTACCCTCAGGGCGCGTTTAGTTCTAGGTGCCACCTGAGGGAGAGCTGATACAATATAGGAATGGTCAGCGGGAATTGATGCAGCACAACGGCCAATCCACCCTTGTGGAAGGCAGTCGTACATACGGTAACCACACAAAAACATATAATCTTCTGAAGGGACAGTGCCTAATACGTCAGGAATAACATAATAGGGTGCACAAAAGCTTCCAGGAGCTGCCTGGGAGACGTTGAATTTGGAGGAGCCGGGCAGATAAGTGCAAGGACTGTATACCACAGAACAGTAAATCAGAGGCAGTTTGCCTACGTGAACCGGTTTGCGGGTGACATTAGCAGTAATGAGTTGCTCCTCAGACCGAATTTGGGTATAACACACAAATTTAGAACCCGGCCGAATGTGAACAGGACCGAAAATGGGCTCGTGACCGGGGTTAAGAGCTGACCGGATGGAGGGCACAGAACGACTGGGTACTGGAGTTCAGGGGGTTCAACCCGTAACATAGACCAAATAGCTCTGCCTAGTGTTTTTGGAGAAAGCCGTGACACCAGAGTTTCTGGCATAATCAGAGAGATATTTGGCACCGGCAGAGGTAACACATGAGGATTAGCGGCTGCTAAAGGGAGGTAAGTACAGACATAGCACTCAGACCGATTGTGACTGTCTGCCACATACTTTGCATATTGGTACCAGTAATTTAGAGAGTATGGGGTAGAATGATTGTACGACTTCATCAGAGCTTCTAACCAGGCGGTATCATCCTCAGGCAGATTGCGTTTATTGCGAATAGATACAGAGTGGAAGCCTGGAGCATACATGAGCCATAGGATGAACGCTGTCAACACCACAGAAAACACAAATGCATACCCAAGTACTGTGAGGGGGCTTGCAGCAGTCCATTTAAAACGTTTCAAACGTTTAACCCTCAAGACTCCCCCGAGAGAGGGAGGATCAGCAGCAGGCTCAGGAGCCATATTAAAAGCGGAACAATACCCGTGGATGTACGATGGGAGATGGATGTGTCAGTTCCGATTACCACGAGGCCTCAGCACACGGTCAGTAGGTTCAGGAATGCGGAGTTGTGTCCGCGAACCAGGAGGTCTCCCTCGTGGCTTGCGTCCGCTGGGACCCGCCAAAGGGTCTGGTCCGGTCTCAGTGATGGGGGCAGCGTTTGAGTCTACCCCTTGTTGCTCGGGAGCGGTGGTGCAGCCCTCGCCAGGGTCACACGATGGTTCCTCGAGTGGAGAAGGGACAACCCGACAATGTGAAGCGTGAATCCAGGTGCCCCGTTCTGCAACTTTCACTGCCGTGTCGGTGATGAGGAGAACCACGTAAGGCCCCACCCAGCGTTGCGAGTGCCAGTGTTTGCGTCTGGTTTCCTTGACCAGAACAGAATCTCCCACTCGGATATTGTGCAGTACAGCATCAGCTGCCGTTGGCAGGGCAGCTTTAACCTGTACAGAAATCGAAGACAAGAGTGCATTAAGTTCCTTACAATATGCCAAAACATTGTCATCGCACAAGGAGCTGTGTGGAAGTTCCCTTGGAGGTGGGCCAAGACCAAGATTTGGGGGTCTTGCAAACAGTATTTCAAACGGACTCATGTTACATCGGGATCGCACCCTCATTCGCATATACATGAGAGCAAGAGGGAGAGCTTTGATCCATGAGAGTCCTGTGTCTTCACAGATTTTGGCAAGTTTGCGTTTCAATGTGCCATTTTCCCTTTCTACCATACCCGCAGATTCAGGGTGATAAGAAGTGTGTTTGCGGAGATCAATACCTAAAAATCGGCCCACCTCCTCAACTATCCTGGCCACAAAATGCGTCCCATTATCACTTGATATTTTTTCAGGAATGCCCCACCGTGGAACAATCTCAGTTATGAGTGCTTTAACCACGGCATGACTTTAAGCATGTTTGCATGGGAACGCCTCGACATGTCGTGACCAGGCATCAACTAAAACCAAACAAAATCTCTTACCTTCACATGGAGTGAGTTCAATGAAATCCATTTGGATGTGTCCAAACGGTCGATTTGGTGGTGGGTGCGCTGCTTGCGGGATTGGTTTAGTCCTACCTGGATTGTGTGCCAAACAAATAGCACACGACTGACAAAACTTCTGCGCATAAGCACAGAAGCCCTTTGTGAACCAGTTTTGTGTGACCAGATCAACCATCGCCCCCTTTGAGGCGTGGTCACGACCATGAGACAGCACTGCCATGTGCCTGAAAAAGTGTTTGGGGAGGCAAGGCTTGTTGTCAGGGCCAAGCCAAATGCCCTGTCGCCTCACAGCCCCATGTTTAGTCCACAGGGCGATTTCAGATGGTGTTGTGAAGCTCTGCATAGCTGATAAAGATGAAGGAATGTCAACATTAGTGGGTGAAGAGCCAAGACACAGAGAGTGTATTGCCTCAGACTGATAGGACGCAGCCTTCGCAGCTGCATCCGCTCGCCTGTTACCTAAAGAGACGGGGTCATTGGAGTTAGTGTGAGCGTGACATCTGCAGATAGCCACCTCCGAAGGCAACAGAATTGCCTCCAAGAGGTCAGCAACCTGGGAAGCATTCAAAATAGGTTTACCATCAGATTTCAAAAATTTGCGGTGTCTCCACAGACCCGCCCAATCATGACACACGCCAAAAGCATACCGTGAGTCAGTGTAGATGGTCACAGATTGTCCAGCTGCAAATTCACAAGCTTTAGTTAGTGCCACCAATTCTGCAGTCTGTGCAGAATAGTGTGAGGGCAGGGGTCCTGAAACCACTGTGTCATGGTCAGAACACACAGCAAATCCCACCCTATTTCTGCCGGTGTTTGTGTCACGGGATGCAGATCCATCTACATACAAAATCAAATCAGGGTTAGTTAAAGGCTCTTCCTGCAAATCAAAGCGAGAAGCACATACCAAATCTATCTCTGACACACAGCAGTGTGGCTCGCCATCCCCTTCAATGGGCAGCAGAGTTGCAGGGTTTAGTTGAGCACACCTTTTAACTTTGACATTTGGCAACTCCAAAAGAATGGTATTGTACCTCAACCAGCGAGCAGTGGACAAGTGAGAGGTTTTCTGTTCAAGCAAGATCAGAGAAACAGCATGTGGTACCAACAAAGTGAGATCAGAGTAACCCACGAGGTCACGTGATGCTAAAACAGCCTTCTCAGCTGCGGCAACAGCACGTAAACACCGGGGCAGACCAGCAGCAACAGGGTCAAGCTTAGCAGAAAAGTAAGCAACAGGACGAAGGGTACCCCCATGTTTCTGAAGGAGAACAGAAACCATGCATCCATCACGTTCATCCACTGTCTGAGTGAAAGGTCGAGCTGGGTCAGGCAGACCCAGAGTTGGAGGTGTCTGCAAGGCTAGTTTCAAGTCACAGAAAGATTTTTCTGCTTCCTCAGTCCAGGTAATTTTGTCACACGTGCGCAGAGTCTTACCATGAATGAGCGCCCTCAGAGGAGCCTCTAGCACTGAATAATTAGGAATGAACTGTCGACAGTAAGAACAAATACCTAAAAATGACATGAGCTGTTTTTTGGTCTGAGGCTTTGGAATGTTTTGAATGGCTGCAGCCCGTTTGATAGGAATAGTTTTGCCTCTTTCAGAAATCACATGACCCAGAAAAGTGACTTCCTTTTTCACAAATTGCAATTTGGAAAGGCTAGCCTTATGGCCATCGGCATGCAAATGTTTCAGCAGTGACACTGTGTCACGTTTACACTGTTCCTCCGTAGGAGCACACAAAAGAATGTCATCGACATATTGCAATAGACATGTGCCTTGGGTCAACTCGAGTGGAGTTAATGAATCACGCAGCGCTGCATTATACCACGTGGGAGCATGAATGAAACCTTGACACATCCTAGTAAATTTGTACAGATTGCCATCATATTCAAAAGAGAACCAAAATTGAGAGTCCTTGTGCACTGGGACTGAGAAAAAAGCATTTGCCAAATCAACCACAGAAAAAAACTTTGCTTCAGGTGGAATCTGTGATAGAATTGTATATGGGTTTGGAACCACCGCAGCAACTGGCTCAACTGCTTCATTCACAGCTTTCAAATCTACTGTGAATCGCCATTTTTGAGGTTCACCAGGCTCACATTGCTTTTTGACTGGAAAAATTGGGCTTCGAACGCCCCCAGATTCACTTGGGACAATAACACCTGCTTTGCACAAGTCATTGAACACAGGAGCTATACCTGCCCTAGCCTCAGGGCGAAGGGGGTATTGTGGCCTACAGGGACGCACGTTAGATCGAGGCGTGATTACCACTGGCTGACAACTGCGTATGAGGCCTACATCTGTGGGGCCTTTCGCCCAGAGATCAGCTGGAATACCCCTCAATTCTGGTATAGCTTCTGCTTCAGCCTGGGACAAAAAACAGCCTGTCTCAGCACTGTTATCAGGGAACACACAAACACACCGGGATGCCTGGAGGGAGGAGGGATAGCCCATTCTCCAGGCCTGAGCAGAGTGCGAGAATGTAACAGTGTCGTCACTGGTCTGTGCCCAATCGTTGGCAGCCAAGCACTGCTCAACAAACAACCCCACCCCAGTCCACTCAACTTCTTTTGGTTTAGATAACGCTATGTAGGGGTGAGCATCTAAAAATAGAACAGGAGCCTGCAGAGACTGTGGGTTAGACACCGAAATAGCAGAGTACTGATTTGACCAGTACAACCATTCAGTAACTAACACATCCCCACTACTCTCAACCCAAAGTTTTTCAAAATCCTGAAATGCTGTCACAGGCACATCAACAGAACACTGCACGTCTTCCACGTCCCTCAACTCTGTGCTCTCTGTTGGGCATACTCTGTCAATTGCCAAATCAAGTAAGTCATTTGAGGGATTTGGGGACAATTTCCAGTGAAAATCATAACTGGGAGTTTGACTTTCCGTGTGAAGCCCTATGAAATTTGATTGGGTCACAGCCAAATCTTTTGTGGTCACCACTTGCAGACCGTTTGGTGTGGAAACTAGACAAAGGCTCAATTTGCACATCAAATCGCGTCCAAGTAGATTCACAGGACATAGTGGAGAATAGAGAAAGGAGTGCCTAAATGAATTGCCCTCAGAGTCAGAACAATGCAAAGGAGAAGTGAAACGTTCTCTTGTTGTGTTACCAGATGCTGCTTGAGAAAAAGTATACCGACCACTCATTCGGGGCACATGGGAGAGAGCTGAAGTTCGTACTACGGAATGCGTAGCCCCAGAGTCCACTAGAAATTTAATTTGATCACCATTAACAATTAAAGTGTACTCGGGAAATTTATCATGATTCTGTGATAGTTGTGCATACATGCCAATTGTCCCCTGCGCCCCAAATGAAGTGTTCTCAGGTGTGTGTGTTGTCTGGTGCATGTTACCATCTCGTGGTGGGTGTGGTAAGGCCATTTCTCCGGTGCAGTCAAGTCCATCCCCCGCCTCCGCGCCGCCTAGTCAGTCTGAAGATAGGCATCGGTCATCCCGTGGTGCCCTGTTGAAGCGGCCACGCTCATCACGGCGGTCAGCAGGCCCCTCTGACTGTGGCCCCTCCGGGCATTCACGAGCAAAATGTCCACTCTGGCCACAGATATAACAGACATCTTGACCGTACCAGGTTTGACGTCTACGTCCATCTCTGTTGTCAAACCCAGATCTCCCGCGGCCTCGCCCACGGCGGGGAAAGAATTGACGTTGTCCCCGGGCCTGTGAGAATAGTGTCATTGTGGCATTGAAAGCGTCTTTGTCTCTTTTGGCCTCTTTGGCCTGTAGCTTCTCTTGGTAGGTCAGGTAAGCGTGGCGTGCATGCTTACGCAACTCATCCAAGTCTGGTTCCTCAAGTCCACCCACATAAGTTTTGTCCACGGCAGCAGCGACCTCTGGGATCAGGCCTCTACGAATGGCATGGCAGATGTGTATATTAAATGCACGTTTTTGAACAGGGTCGACGTCAGAGAAGCCACTGTTAACAGTAAAGGTCTCAATCAGGCGATGTATGAATTGGTCAGTGTCCTCATCTGGTTTCTGTTTGCACGCTGTCACAGCAAGCATGTTGATTTTGGCAGGGAAAGCAGTTTCAATGGCCTTGCACAAGCCCTCCATGGCCTGGATGTACTCGCAATTGTCCTTGAAGCACGGTTCGGAGGCATGCATGTCTGAGTCTGGGAAATGGTCTCTGATTTTCGTTATATCGCTTGCTTTCATCAAATTCGACAGTATCTTTCTGCATTCTCGTCCCGATGGACGGAACTCCTCATAAAAGGCACGAAACTCAGTTGCAAATCTGGTTCCATTCATTACAGGATCGGGCAGGGTACGTGCGTTATTTTCCACCTCGTCCGTGCCCCAAGGTCGATACACAAACACAGGACCATCCGGACCGACAGCCTCCACCATAGGAAATGAGCTGGATGTGCCGGCTGTTTTTGCGGTGCTGCGCAGAGCCACTGGTGTCGTCCTGGTCAGTCTGGGTTTAGCTTTAGGTGGTGGTGGTGCATCTTCCTCGTCCTCTTCTGATTTAGGCTGCTGGGCTCGGCTGACAGGCGGGCAGAGGTCGAGGTCAGGGTCGATGTGCACAGCAGAAAGGGTGCTCAGATCTGGATAGAGACGAGAATCAACAGCAGTAACTCGTTCTTTAACATTGTGTACTTGTGTGAGTGTGCTGGATCCAGTGTTGTTTGCAGGTGTATATGTTTTAGTAAAAGGATTTCTGGGTGAATAAATTGGCGGACCATCCGGCCCCGTCCTACTATCGCACATATTCTTGTTTTCCCACTTGGGACCTTCCCATTTACTCCCTTTCTCACATTCATTCTTTATCTCAGTGTTGGCATGTGCTGCCTGTTTGCAAATTTTCTTACGATCACGCCTTTCTGCCTCATTCATCCACACACTCAGACATTTCTCCTGATCATTTATCATTCGTAATTTTGCAGTAGGAACCCTCTTAGCCTGCATTAGTTTCTCTCTTTCCTTTTCAAGACTTGCTTTAAGTTTGTTCAGTTGGTTCAAGCTAAAAGACCCACTCTCAGGAAACCCATGTTCTTTTGACCAAATATGCAAATAATCAAGACAACCTTGACCATACTTGCTGCGCATGGCTGCAGTGACTGCAGACTCTGGGGTCCGCTGAGCCTCGCTCCTGGATTGGTTCTTTCCCATTTTCTCTAAAATGGTCAGCGCGCTGAATACCAACCTCTACGCGTCCGTAGGGTGAATTTTTTACTAGACGTTATTTTCGTCTCCTCTCCGTATTCATAAAAACCCACGTTACTGCGACAATTTCAGCCCAGAACACACAATTTAGGAATACGGTAGGCTTTGCTCAACCCTCCTATTGACAAGTCCTCATTCATGCGAGGCGCATCAAGGACTAAATTTATTAGAATAAATGTCGTCCGACGTCTTCTACCTTCAGAATGACAGAATTGAACCAATACGGTGAGCCTTCAATCCCAGCCAGCGCGCTCGCAATAACAGCTAGATACCAGAGTGGAGGTCACACCAGGGCACAGCAAGTAATGGAAAGGTTTTTTTTTTTTTTGTTTTTCCCAATTTAAAGTGTTAGTATTAGTGTTTCAGTATCCTAGTTTCCCCTCTTTTTTTTTTTTTTTTTTTTTTTTTTTTTTTTTTTCCCCAAGCGAGACAGCCCCCTTGAAACAAGACAACTCACCACAACTTCTAGTAGCTCAGATTCGAGGCCTTAGCGCCGGCGTTTTCCAGCGAGAGTGATGCAGCCCTCTCACTCAAAGACAGAGATGAGGCAGGAAGGGAGTGCTCTCCCCGGGTGGCCAGCCGCTGGATCACTGTCGCCGACAAAGAACCGGACGAAAGGGCATGCCGACAACGCCAAATTGTTGTGGAATTTCTAATAGTTAAAAAGTCTTAAAGATATAAAAATAAACAGAGAAGTTGTCTTGAATCAAAGGTCTGATTTATTGAATCAATTGTGCACAATTGTCAAAGATCTGTGTCCCTAACGGTGTCGTCTCACCCTCAGCTGACAAATGTAAACAATACAGAGTATTTATACCACCAAAACAATCTTGCCAGTTTGGTCTAATCGAAGTGGCTTTGACGCCAGACACAAAAGAACATAACAACATAACAGATAGTATTATGAAGGTTAGGTCAGAATGATAGGTCAAAATGATCCATAATAATACAGATAAAGATTCATGCTAAAGAATGCCATAACAATTCCCCCCTTTTGATTATAATAAATCCCATTTATTTTAATCAACTCAACTTAAATCTTTATTTCAAAATCACACATGGAGAAATATGAAAACAAAACATGTACCCAAAATCATCCCTGAATAAAACCTTTCAAAGAAAGAACACCTGATCAAAATAAAATCACAGGAATAACATAACTGCTGTATTCATACTGATTAAGGAGCACATAGAAGGGAAAATAAAATACAACCTGATTCGTAGTATCGATTTAAATTACATGCATCATTAAAGTTTTCTGGGTTTTTTTCTCTCGTTTCTCATTTTATTTTATTTTTTTCTAATCAAAGTGCTCAGCAGCCCACTCCATGCCCAAGCCGTTGCTGGACGCGTCCGCGCCGTCAGCCGCCACCCAGAACATGAAATGGAACTCACTGAGGTTGAAGTCTGCTCATCTGGAGCATAAGTTCTGTAATGAACGAGTCATCGTCAGAATCAGAAACATAATCGGGATCAGGTGGATACACAACAGCCTCAATGTCGTATTGATTTTGGACAAAATCTCGCCCGGCTCTCCTCCTCCTCGTCTGGTCTCCTGGCCGATTTCTTATGTTGTCTGATTTTTCCTGTTGTGTCTGATTTTTCCTGTTGTGTCTGATTTTTCTTGTTGTGTCTGATTCTTCCTGTTGTTTTGTTTTTTGTGTCTTGGCGGCACGGTGACTGAGTGCCATCACTCATGTCTCACAGCAAGAAGGTTGGTTCGATCCCCGGGTCACCAGGCCTTTCTGTGTGGAGTTTTTCATGTTTCTCCCCGTGTCTGGATGGGTTTCCTCCGGGTACTCCGGTTTCCCCCATCAACCAAAACATGAACGCCCTTCGAGACAACTGTTGTTGTGATTTTGGGCGTTACAAAAATAAATGAATTGAATTGAATTGAATTGAAAATGGGAACTCACTATTTGACGCATAGCTTTTAACAGACAGGGGACCACACAGGAGCACAAGATCAAGATCATGCCTACAATTATGGCCAGATTGATGAGAACATGCTGCCAGGAAGAAGTCACCCATTGGAGGAAGGAGAAGGAGTCAGAGGTGACAGTCTCCCCTTCCATCACATCCCGGAGTCTAGTCAAATTGGCAATGCCCCTTTGAATAGCTCCCCCGTCTTCATCATTAGCAGGAATATAGGTACAACAACTTGAGCCGATAATTGCACACACACCACCCATACTAGCAGTCAGGTGGTCGAGGACTATACGATTTTGGAGAGCAACAGCTCGCAGACCATGTAATTCCGCTCGCTGAGCCTCGAGAATGGAGATTGTGGTATTAACAAATGAGGAGAACCTGTAACTGAAAGTCTCCATTCTAAGCATTAATTTTCCTACACCCATTTGGGGAAACAAGGAGAGAAGTACTTTCTCCCCTTTGGTCCAGAGTTTGTGATCATCAGGGACATCAGTACCCCACAAAGGATCATGGGGTGCCATCTCAGGTACCCTCAGGGCGCGTTTAGTTCTAGGTGCCACCTGAGGGAGAGCTGATACAATATAGGAATGGTCAGCGGGAATTGATGCAGCACAACGGCCAATCCACCCTGGTGGAAGGCAGTCGTACATACGGTAACCACACAAAAACATATAATCTTCTGAAGGGACAGTGCCTAATACGTCAGGAATAACATAATAGGGTGCACAAAAGCTTCCAGGAGCTGCCTGGGAGACGTTGAATTTGGAGGAGCCGGGCAGATAAGTGCAAGGACTGTATACCACAGAACAGTAAATCAGAGGCAGTTTGCCTACGTGAACCGGTTTGCGGGTGACATTAGCAGTAATGAGTTGCTCCTCAGACCGAATTTGGGTATAACACACAAATTTAGAACCCGGCCGAATGTGAACAGGACCGAAAATGGGCTCGTGACCGGGGTTAAGAGCTGACCGGATGGAGGGCACAGAACGACTGGGTACTGGAGTTCAGGGGGTTCAACCCGTAACATAGACCAAATAGCTCTGCCTAGTGTTTTTGGAGAAAGCCGTGACACCAGAGTTTCTGGCATAATCAGAGAGATATTTGGCACCGGCAGAGGTAACACATGAGGATTAGCGGCTGCTAAAGGGAGGTAAGTACAGACATAGCACTCAGACCGATTGTGACTGTCTGCCACATACTTTGCATATTGGTACCAGTAATTTAGAGAGTATGGGGTAGAATGATTGTACGACTTCATCAGAGCTTCTAACCAGGCGGTATCATCCTCAGGCAGATTGCGTTTATTGCGAATAGATACAGAGTGGAAGCCTGGAGCATACATGAGCCATAGGATGAACGCTGTCAACACCACAGAAAACACAAATGCATACCCAAGTACTGTGAGGGGGCTTGCAGCAGTCCATTTAAAACGTTTCAAACGTTTAACCCTCAAGACTCCCCCGAGAGAGGGAGGATCAGCAGCAGGCTCAGGAGCCATATTAAAAGCGGAACAATACCCGTGGATGTACGATGGGAGATGGATGTGTCAGTTCCGATTACCACGAGGCCTCAGCACACGGTCAGTAGGTTCAGGAATGCGGAGTTGTGTCCGCGAACCAGGAGGTCTCCCTCGTGGCTTGCGTCCGCTGGGACCCGCCAAAGGGTCTGGTCCGGTCTCAGTGATGGGGGCAGCGTTTGAGTCTACCCCTTGTTGCTCGGGAGCGGTGGTGCAGCCCTCGCCAGGGTCACACGATGGTTCCTCGAGTGGAGAAGGGACAACCCGACAATGTGAAGCGTGAATCCAGGTGCCCCGTTCTGCAACTTTCACTGCCGTGTCGGTGATGAGGAGAACCACGTAAGGCCCCACCCAGCGTTGCGAGTGCCAGTGTTTGCGTCTGGTTTCCTTGACCAGAACAGAATCTCCCACTCGGATATTGTGCAGTACAGCATCAGCTGCCGTTGGCAGGGCAGCTTTAACCTGTACAGAAATCGAAGACAAGAGTGCATTAAGTTCCTTACAATATGCCAAAACATTGTCATCGCACAAGGAGCTGTGTGGAAGTTCCCTTGGAGGTGGGCCAAGACCAAGATTTGGGGGTCTTGCAAACAGTATTTCAAACGGACTCATGTTACATCGGGATCGCACCCTCATTCGCATATACATGAGAGCAAGAGGGAGAGCTTTGATCCATGAGAGTCCTGTGTCTTCACAGATTTTGGCAAGTTTGCGTTTCAATGTGCCATTTTCCCTTTCTACCATACCCGCAGATTCAGGGTGATAAGAAGTGTGTTTGCGGAGATCAATACCTAAAAATCGGCCCACCTCCTCAACTATCCTGGCCACAAAATGCGTCCCATTATCACTTGATATTTTTTCAGGAATGCCCCACCGTGGAACAATCTCAGTTATGAGTGCTTTAACCACGGCATGACTTTAAGCATGTTTGCATGGGAACGCCTCGACATGTCGTGACCAGGCATCAACTAAAACCAAACAAAATCTCTTACCTTCACATGGAGTGAGTTCAATGAAATCCATTTGGATGTGTCCAAACGGTCGATTTGGTGGTGGGTGCGCTGCTTGCGGGATTGGTTTAGTCCTACCTGGATTGTGTGCCAAACAAATAGCACACGACTGACAAAACTTCTGCGCATAAGCACAGAAGCCCTTTGTGAACCAGTTTTGTGTGACCAGATCAACCATCGCCCCCTTTGAGGCGTGGTCACGACCATGAGACAGCACTGCCATGTGCCTGAAAAAGTGTTTGGGGAGGCAAGGCTTGTTGTCAGGGCCAAGCCAAATGCCCTGTCGCCTCACAGCCCCATGTTTAGTCCACAGGGCGATTTCAGATGGTGTTGTGAAGCTCTGCATAGCTGATAAAGATGAAGGAATGTCAACATTAGTGGGTGAAGAGCCAAGACACAGAGAGTGTATTGCCTCAGACTGATAGGACGCAGCCTTCGCAGCTGCATCCGCTCGCCTGTTACCTAAAGAGACGGGGTCATTGGAGTTAGTGTGAGCGTGACATCTGCAGATAGCCACCTCCGAAGGCAACAGAATTGCCTCCAAGAGGTCAGCAACCTGGGAAGCATTCAAAATAGGTTTACCATCAGATTTCAAAAATTTGCGGTGTCTCCACAGACCCGCCCAATCATGACACACGCCAAAAGCATACCGTGAGTCAGTGTAGATGGTCACAGATTGTCCAGCTGCAAATTCACAAGCTTTAGTTAGTGCCACCAATTCTGCAGTCTGTGCAGAATAGTGTGAGGGCAGGGGTCCTGAAACCACTGTGTCATGGTCAGAACACACAGCAAATCCCACCCTATTTCTGCCGGTGTTTGTGTCACGGGATGCAGATCCATCTACATACAAAATCAAATCAGGGTTAGTTAAAGGCTCTTCCTGCAAATCAAAGCGAGAAGCACATACCAAATCTATCTCTGACACACAGCAGTGTGGCTCGCCATCCCCTTCAATGGGCAGCAGAGTTGCAGGGTTTAGTTGAGCACACCTTTTAACTTTGACATTTGGCAACTCCAAAAGAATGGTATTGTACCTCAACCAGCGAGCAGTGGACAAGTGAGAGGTTTTCTGTTCAAGCAAGATCAGAGAAACAGCATGTGGTACCAACAAAGTGAGATCAGAGTAACCCACGAGGTCACGTGATGCTAAAACAGCCTTCTCAGCTGCGGCAACAGCACGTAAACACCGGGGCAGACCAGCAGCAACAGGGTCAAGCTTAGCAGAAAAGTAAGCAACAGGACGAAGGGTACCCCCATGTTTCTGAAGGAGAACAGAAACCATGCATCCATCACGTTCATCCACTGTCTGAGTGAAAGGTCGAGCTGGGTCAGGCAGACCCAGAGTTGGAGGTGTCTGCAAGGCTAGTTTCAAGTCACAGAAAGATTTTTCTGCTTCCTCAGTCCAGGTAATTTTGTCACACGTGCGCAGAGTCTTACCATGAATGAGCGCCCTCAGAGGAGCCTCTAGCACTGAATAATTAGGAATGAACTGTCGACAGTAAGAACAAATACCTAAAAATGACATGAGCTGTTTTTTGGTCTGAGGCTTTGGAATGTTTTGAATGGCTGCAGCCCGTTTGATAGGAATAGTTTTGCCTCTTTCAGAAATCACATGACCCAGAAAAGTGACTTCCTTTTTCACAAATTGCAATTTGGAAAGGCTAGCCTTATGGCCATCGGCATGCAAATGTTTCAGCAGTGACACTGTGTCACGTTTACACTGTTCCTCCGTAGGAGCACACAAAAGAATGTCATCGACATATTGCAATAGACATGTGCCTTGGGTCAACTCGAGTGGAGTTAATGAATCACGCAGCGCTGCATTATACCACGTGGGAGCATGAATGAAACCTTGACACATCCTAGTAAATTTGTACAGATTGCCATCATATTCAAAAGAGAACCAAAATTGAGAGTCCTTGTGCACTGGGACTGAGAAAAAAGCATTTGCCAAATCAACCACAGAAAAAAACTTTGCTTCAGGTGGAATCTGTGATAGAATTGTATATGGGTTTGGAACCACCGCAGCAACTGGCTCAACTGCTTCATTCACAGCTTTCAAATCTACTGTGAATCGCCATTTTTGAGGTTCACCAGGCTCACATTGCTTTTTGACTGGAAAAATTGGGCTTCGAACGCCCCCAGATTCACTTGGGACAATAACACCTGCTTTGCACAAGTCATTGAACACAGGAGCTATACCTGCCCTAGCCTCAGGGCGAAGGGGGTATTGTGGCCTACAGGGACGCACGTTAGATCGAGGCGTGATTACCACTGGCTGACAACTGCGTATGAGGCCTACATCTGTGGGGCCTTTCGCCCAGAGATCAGCTGGAATACCCCTCAATTCTGGTATAGCTTCTGCTTCAGCCTGGGACAAAAAACAGCCTGTCTCAGCACTGTTATCAGGGAACACACAAACACACCGGGATGCCTGGAGGGAGGAGGGATAGCCCATTCTCCAGGCCTGAGCAGAGTGCGAGAATGTAACAGTGTCGTCACTGGTCTGTGCCCAATCGTTGGCAGCCAAGCACTGCTCAACAAACAACCCCACCCCAGTCCACTCAACTTCTTTTGGTTTAGATAACGCTATGTAGGGGTGAGCATCTAAAAATAGAACAGGAGCCTGCAGAGACTGTGGGTTAGACACCGAAATAGCAGAGTACTGATTTGACCAGTACAACCATTCAGTAACTAACACATCCCCACTACTCTCAACCCAAAGTTTTTCAAAATCCTGAAATGCTGTCACAGGCACATCAACAGAACACTGCACGTCTTCCACGTCCCTCAACTCTGTGCTCTCTGTTGGGCATACTCTGTCAATTGCCAAATCAAGTAAGTCATTTGAGGGATTTGGGGACAATTTCCAGTGAAAATCATAACTGGGAGTTTGACTTTCCGTGTGAAGCCCTATGAAATTTGATTGGGTCACAGCCAAATCTTTTGTGGTCACCACTTGCAGACCGTTTGGTGTGGAAACTAGACAAAGGCTCAATTTGCACATCAAATCGCGTCCAAGTAGATTCACAGGACATAGTGGAGAATAGAGAAAGGAGTGCCTAAATGAATTGCCCTCAGAGTCAGAACAATGCAAAGGAGAAGTGAAACGTTCTCTTGTTGTGTTACCAGATGCTGCTTGAGAAAAAGTATACCGACCACTCATTCGGGGCACATGGGAGAGAGCTGAAGTTCGTACTACGGAATGCGTAGCCCCAGAGTCCACTAGAAATTTAATTTGATCACCATTAACAATTAAAGTGTACTCGGGAAATTTATCATGATTCTGTGATAGTTGTGCATACATGCCAATTGTCCCCTGCGCCCCAAATGAAGTGTTCTCAGGTGTGTGTGTTGTCTGGTGCATGTTACCATCTCGTGGTGGGTGTGGTAAGGCCATTTCTCCGGTGCAGTCAAGTCCATCCCCCGCCTCCGCGCCGCCTAGTCAGTCTGAAGATAGGCATCGGTCATCCCGTGGTGCCCTGTTGAAGCGGCCACGCTCATCACGGCGGTCAGCAGGCCCCTCTGACTGTGGCCCCTCCGGGCATTCACGAGCAAAATGTCCACTCTGGCCACAGATATAACAGACATCTTGACCGTACCAGGTTTGACGTCTACGTCCATCTCTGTTGTCAAACCCAGATCTCCCGCGGCCTCGCCCACGGCGGGGAAAGAATTGACGTTGTCCCCGGGCCTGTGAGAATAGTGTCATTGTGGCATTGAAAGCGTCTTTGTCTCTTTTGGCCTCTTTGGCCTGTAGCTTCTCTTGGTAGGTCAGGTAAGCGTGGCGTGCATGCTTACGCAACTCATCCAAGTCTGGTTCCTCAAGTCCACCCACATAAGTTTTGTCCACGGCAGCAGCGACCTCTGGGATCAGGCCTCTACGAATGGCATGGCAGATGTGTATATTAAATGCACGTTTTTGAACAGGGTCGACGTCAGAGAAGCCACTGTTAACAGTAAAGGTCTCAATCAGGCGATGTATGAATTGGTCAGTGTCCTCATCTGGTTTCTGTTTGCACGCTGTCACAGCAAGCATGTTGATTTTGGCAGGGAAAGCAGTTTCAATGGCCTTGCACAAGCCCTCCATGGCCTGGATGTACTCGCAATTGTCCTTGAAGCACGGTTCGGAGGCATGCATGTCTGAGTCTGGGAAATGGTCTCTGATTTTCGTTATATCGCTTGCTTTCATCAAATTCGACAGTATCTTTCTGCATTCTCGTCCCGATGGACGGAACTCCTCATAAAAGGCACGAAACTCAGTTGCAAATCTGGTTCCATTCATTACAGGATCGGGCAGGGTACGTGCGTTATTTTCCACCTCGTCCGTGCCCCAAGGTCGATACACAAACACAGGACCATCCGGACCGACAGCCTCCACCATAGGAAATGAGCTGGATGTGCCGGCTGTTTTTGCGGTGCTGCGCAGAGCCACTGGTGTCGTCCTGGTCAGTCTGGGTTTAGCTTTAGGTGGTGGTGGTGCATCTTCCTCGTCCTCTTCTGATTTAGGCTGCTGGGCTCGGCTGACAGGCGGGCAGAGGTCGAGGTCAGGGTCGATGTGCACAGCAGAAAGGGTGCTCAGATCTGGATAGAGACGAGAATCAACAGCAGTAACTCGTTCTTTAACATTGTGTACTTGTGTGAGTGTGCTGGATCCAGTGTTGTTTGCAGGTGTATATGTTTTAGTAAAAGGATTTCTGGGTGAATAAATTGGCGGACCATCCGGCCCCGTCCTACTATCGCACATATTCTTGTTTTCCCACTTGGGACCTTCCCATTTACTCCCTTTCTCACATTCATTCTTTATCTCAGTGTTGGCATGTGCTGCCTGTTTGCAAATTTTCTTACGATCACGCCTTTCTGCCTCATTCATCCACACACTCAGACATTTCTCCTGATCATTTATCATTCGTAATTTTGCAGTAGGAACCCTCTTAGCCTGCATTAGTTTCTCTCTTTCCTTTTCAAGACTTGCTTTAAGTTTGTTCAGTTGGTTCAAGCTAAAAGACCCACTCTCAGGAAACCCATGTTCTTTTGACCAAATATGCAAATAATCAAGACAACCTTGACCATACTTGCTGCGCATGGCTGCAGTGACTGCAGACTCTGGGGTCCGCTGAGCCTCGCTCCTGGATTGGTTCTTTCCCATTTTCTCTAAAATGGTCAGCGCGCTGAATACCAACCTCTACGCGTCCGTAGGGTGAATTTTTTACTAGACGTTATTTTCGTCTCCTCTCCGTATTCATAAAAACCCACGTTACTGCGACAATTTCAGCCCAGAACACACAATTTAGGAATACGGTAGGCTTTGCTCAACCCTCCTATTGACAAGTCCTCATTCATGCGAGGCGCATCAAGGACTAAATTTATTAGAATAAATGTCGTCCGACGTCTTCTACCTTCAGAATGACAGAATTGAACCAATACGGTGAGCCTTCAATCCCAGCCAGCGCGCTCGCAATAACAGCTAGATACCAGAGTGGAGGTCACACCAGGGCACAGCAAGTAATGGAAAGGTTTTTTTTTTTTTTGTTTTTCCCAATTTAAAGTGTTAGTATTAGTGTTTCAGTATCCTAGTTTCCCCTCTTTTTTTTTTTTTTTTTTTTTTTTTTTTTTTTTTTCCCCAAGCGAGACAGCCCCCTTGAAACAAGACAACTCACCACAACTTCTAGTAGCTCAGATTCGAGGCCTTAGCGCCGGCGTTTTCCAGCGAGAGTGATGCAGCCCTCTCACTCAAAGACAGAGATGAGGCAGGAAGGGAGTGCTCTCCCCGGGTGGCCAGCCGCTGGATCACTGTCGCCGACAAAGAACCGGACGAAAGGGCATGCCGACAACGCCAAATTGTTGTGGAATTTCTAATAGTTAAAAAGTCTTAAAGATATAAAAATAAACAGAGAAGTTGTCTTGAATCAAAGGTCTGATTTATTGAATCAATTGTGCACAATTGTCAAAGATCTGTGTCCCTAACGGTGTCGTCTCACCCTCAGCTGACAAATGTAAACAATACAGAGTATTTATACCACCAAAACAATCTTGCCAGTTTGGTCTAATCGAAGTGGCTTTGACGCCAGACACAAAAGAACATAACAACATAACAGATAGTATTATGAAGGTTAGGTCAGAATGATAGGTCAAAATGATCCATAATAATACAGATAAAGATTCATGCTAAAGAATGCCATAACAGCGCCATTTTGAGGACTTTTGACCACTGAAAAGACACAGTATATAGTTTTGAATAGTTGTTTGCCCCTGTGCTCATGTCCATCTCTGTGAAGCCCTTGTCCTTTAGAATGTTCTGAAACCTGCTGTTCTGTTGTGTTCAGTCTGAAGTCGTGTTAGAACTGAGTTAAATGTCAGAATGGCGTCACCAACAGGATCCTCCTCCATTCATCCTGTTGGTGGCGCCATTGTGTGAAGGAGCTGCTGCAGATGTTCAGATGTGATGACGTCTGACACAGAGGCTCTGGAGTTTATTCAGCCTCTGGATCTGCACACATGTTAGCATTGTTAGCATTATAGCATGTTATTTTCTATTTGATGACACAAACTGAACTAAATCTTTCCCCGTGTTTAGGTACGACATAAAAAGTAGTTTAAAGTTTAAATCACATTCACAAACCTTAGACAAAATAAGCAGCACAGTTTGTGTTTGAACTCTTGTCTTTTATTTGTGGTTGAAAACACAATAAGACTCAGATTTACATCGTTTTATCTGAGTTCTGAGTCGTTTGGTGTCACTGCCTCAGAACATAAAAGTACAACATACTTTCTTATGTGAGTATTGGACCCAAACAAACCAGGACCAAAGTAGCACATACACAGACTGTACTTACTGCATGTGGAGTTTGAGTTTGTAAAGTTCATGTTGAACACAGTGATTTGTTCAGTACAGACACGAGTGTGAGGCTGAGGTCTGCAGTTTGTCTTTGAGAGAAAATAACAGAAAAGAAATCTCTGCTCAAATCAAGTCCAAATAAAATCTACATTTACAAAGTGATTTTTGTACAGATTTGTTGTATTTTACACAGAGGAGGGTGAGTCTGTCAGACACAGAGACACTGAGGAGTCAGGAAAGAGCCTAAACCCAGGGATCAGTGACTGAGTGAAGGTGGTGTTGAAGGTGTGGAGGTGGGTCAGTTGGTCAGAGGAGACTGTGTAGAAGGACAGAGAGCCAGCAGGACAGTCCACAAACACTGAGACTGTCCCAGAAGAGGAGGACCAGGACTGATGGAGGGAGGTGTGTTTGTTATTATGAAGAACAAAGAAACCACCTGCAGAACAGGACAGACTCCAGGACTGATCATTGTATCCAAACGCACAGTCATAACTCTTTCCTTTCCTTCTGATTCTTCTGTAAGACACTGAAATATAAACCGCTCCACTCCACTGGACCTCCCAGTAACAGCGACCGGTCAGACCAGTGGAACACAGAATCTGAGGACAGGAGTCAAATCTGTCCTGATGATCTGGATACGGCTGCTTCTCTGTCACATGTGTCACCTTGTTGTTGTTGTCAGACAGTTTGAGTTTTCTCTGAGCTGTGTTTGGATCCAGAGTGAGATCACAGAAATCTGATGGAGAGAAGACACAACACAGCAGCAGTTAGTCCCATGTGGAGACACACATTTAATTATAGTTTAATATGAGTCAATCTATTCATGAAAGATTTAAAGTCCATTATTTATGATGATTTTATTTGTGAATCATGTCTTATATTTGGCTCATGTTTCTTTTGCCTCAGCTCTATATTTCCTCTATATTTCCTCTATATTTCCTCTATATTTCTTCTATATTTCCTCTATATTTCCTCTATATTTCCTTTATATTTCCTCTATATTTCCTCTATATTTCCTCTATATTTCCTTTATATTTCCTCTATATTTCCTCTATATTTCCTCTATATTTCCTCTATATTTCCTTTATATTTCCTCTATATTTCCTCTATATTTCCTCTATATTTCCTTTATATTTCCTTTATATTTCCTCTATATTTCCTCTATATTTCCTTTATATTTCCTTTATATTTCCTCTATATTTCCTCTATATTTCCTTTATATTTCCTCTATATTTCCTCTATATTTCCTCTATATTTCCTCTATATTTCCTTTATATTTCCTCTATATTTCCTCTATATTTCCTTTATATTTCCTTTATATTTCCTCTATATTTCCTCTATATTTCCTTTATATTTCCTTTATATTTCCTCTATATTTCCTCTATATTTCCTCTATATTTCCTCTATATTTCCTTTATATTTCCTCTATATTTCCTCTATATTTCCTTTATATTTCCTTTATATTTCCTCTATATTTCCTCTATATTTCCTTTATATTTCCTCTATATTTCCTCTATATTTCCTCTATATTTCCTCTATATTTCCTCTATATTTCCTTTATATTTCCTTTATATTTCCTCTATATTTCCTCTATATTTCCTCTATATTTCCTTTATATTTCCTTTATATTTCCTCTATATTTCCTCTATATTTCCTCTATATTTCCTCTATATTTCCTCTATATTTCCTTTATATTTCCTTTATATTTCCTCTATATTTCCTCTATATTTCCTTTATATTTCCTTTATATTTCCTCTATATTTCCTCTATATTTCCTCTATATTTCCTTTATATTTCCTCTATATTTCCTCTATATTTCCTCTATATTTCCTCTATATTTCCTTTATATTTCCTTTATATTTCCTCTATATTTCCTCTATATTTCCTTTATATTTCCTTTATATTTCCTCTATATTTCCTCTATATTTCCTCTATATTTCCTCTATATTTCCTCTATATTTCCTTTATATTTCCTTTATATTTCCTCTATATTTCCTCTATATTTCCTCTATATTTCCTTTATATTTCCTCTATATTTCCTCTATATTTCCTTTATATTTCCTTTATATTTCCTTTATATTTCCTCTATATTTCCTCTATATTTCCTCTATATTTCCTCTATATTTCCTCTATATTTCCTTTAGTTTCAGCCTCACATCTATTTCAGATTCTTTTTAGTGTAAAACTTGAGTTTGTTGCTGCAGTGACAAAGTCCAGTCTCTGACATCACTCCACACATTCTACACTCCTCTGTGCTCCTCCTGTGCTCCTCCTACACTCCTCTGTGCTCCTCCTACACTCCTCTGTGCTCCTCCTGTGCTCCTCCTACACTCCTCTGTGCTCCTCCTGTGCTCCTCCTACACTCCTCTGTGCTCCTCCTACACTCCTCTGTGCTCCTCCTGTGCTCCTCCTACACTCCTCTGTGCTCCTCCTGTGCTCCTCCTACACTCCTCTGTGCTCTATGACACAGACTTTCTCCTTTAAAATGTCTCTATATGTTGTAACGCTCGGCACAAGGGGGGACCAAAGATATAGGACTCGAGGGAAAGTTTACAGAGTTTATTTACAAAGGTGAAAAGAATATGAACGATGATCAAAAGGTGAATCAGGAGCAGGGCATGTGAAGCGTAGACGGGAACAGGGCGGACAGTACTGGCAGCTAAGAGCGGGTCCAGGGAACAGGGTACACGGACAATCTGGTGCTGAGTGTCAGGTCCTGGCTCCTCTTATTCTCCCCAGGTGTGGCTGATTAGGAATTAGCTCCAGGTGTGCACGGGAGGAGCCAGCTTTCCGCCCCAGCTCCAGACTCAGACACGTGACCAGGCAGGGAAAAAATGCACAAAAAACTGACAGACAGACCAGGATCATGACAGTAACCCCCCCCCCCCCCCCCCCCAGGAACGCTCCTCAGGCTCGTACCCCTCCCAGTCCACCAGGTACTGGAGCATTCTTCCTCGCCGGCGGACATCGATGAGGCGCCGGACGGTGAAAGCCGGGTGACCATCCACGACCCGAGTGGGGGCTCGACTGGAGGGCAAAGGTCGCTCGTGCGGACCGGCTTAATGTGTGAGACGTGGAAGGTAGGATGAATGCGGAGTGACGGAGGTAGTTGCAGTTCAACAGCGACTGGGTTGATGATCTTGGTAATCTTAAATGGTCCCAGGAAACGGGGGGATAATTTCCGGGAGTCTGTCTTCAGGGGAACGGTTTGAGAGGAAAGCCAAATGGACTGCCTGGAGTGGGAGAGCGGTGCCGGTCTGCTGCTTGGTCCGAGCCCCCACTCGGAGTAGTGCGACCCTGGTCCTTCCCCAAACTCTGCGGCAACGTTGGAGATGATGGAGTTCGGATGGTACAGCCAGGTCTTTTTCCTCCGAAGGAAAGAGCGGGGGCTGGTACCAGAGGGAGGCTTGGAAGGGTGACATCCCTGTGGCCGAGCTAACCAACGAGTTGTGTGCATACTCTATCCAGGGAAGGAATGTACTCCAGGAGGTAGGGTTGGAGGATGCCACACACCGCAACGCTGCTTTAAGATCCTGGTTCGCCCGCTCAGTTTGGCTATTGGACTGTGGGTGGAAGCCGGATGCAAGGCTGATGGACTCACCGAACCCCTCGTAGAAGGCGCGCCACACCTGAGAGGTGAATTGGGTGCCCTGGTCCGACACAATATCCATAGGAATGCCATACAGCCGGAACACGTGGTTCGTGACTTGGTCAGCGGTTTCCTTGGCAGTGGGAAGTTTTGGCAGGGCAATGAAGTGGACGGCCTTGGAGAAGTGGTCGACTATGGTGAGGATGGCCATGTTATCTTGGGACGGAGGGAGACCCGTAACAAAGTCCAATGCTACAAGGGACCAAGGAAGCTTCGGGACGGGGAGCGGGTGCAGCAGACCGGACGGTGGAGAGTGGGAAGCCTTAAACCTGGCACACACCTGGCGCGCGGTGATGAAAGCCCTGGTGTCTCGGTCGACCGTTGGCCACCAGAAGTGGCACCTCAAGAGGGACAGGGTGCGACTGGCTCCTGGATGACAAGCGAACCGAGAGCTATGGACCCACTCCAGCACCTTAGAGCGAGCGGCATCAGGGACAAAGAGCGTGCCATTACCAGGATCGGGGTCACTGCGTTGGGCCTCCCAGACCAGGTCTTCAATAGCCCAGTGGACTGCTGCGACGACCCGGTGAGGAGGAAGGATGGGTTCTGGCTCGGTGGTGGACTCCCCCTGAGTGAACTCGTGAGAAAGGGCGTCTGGCTTGACGTTACGGGACCCCGGGGCGGTAAGTGAGGGAGAAGTTGAACCGGCTGAAGAATAGTGACCAACGAGCTTGACGGGAGTTGAGGTGCTTGGCAGATTGAATATAAGAAAGGTTCTTGTGGTCAGTCCATACCAGGAAAGGTTGCTCCACCCCCTCCAGCCAGTACCGCCACTCCCCCAGCGCGAGTTTGACCGCCAGTAGTTCACGATCTCCCACATCGTAGTAGATTTCTGCTGGGGACAAACAACGAGAGAAGAAACCACACAGGAATAAACGATTGTGGGGTTCAAACCTCTGGGAGAGGACAACCCCCACTCCAGTGTCAGAGGCATCTACCTCGACGACGAACTGGCGAGACAGGTCGGACTGGTAGAGGATTGGTGCAGAGGTGAAGAGGACCTTCAACTTATCGAAGGCGGACTGGGCTGGCTGTCTGGAGGGAGAGGTGAGTTTGGTGAGAGGAGAAACCACACGGCTAAAGTCCCAGATAAACCGTCTGTAGAAGCTGGCAAAACCAATAAACCTCTGGAGCTGTTTGCGGTTATTAGGTACTGGCCACTCAGTCACTGCCTTGATCTTTTCTGGGTCAGCTCTCACCTGCCCACGCCCCACAATGAACCCCAAAAAACTGACCTCCTCCACCTGGAACTCGCATTTCTCGGCCTTGACATACAATTTGTTCTCGAGCAGACGTTGGAGGACCTGGCGTACAGGGCTCTGGTGTTCCTGCAAGGACTGGGAAAAAATTAAAATGTCATCAAGACAGATGAAAACAAACTGGCTAAGAAAGTCACAGAGGATGTCGTTAATAAGGGCCTGGAAGACTGCGGGGGCATTAGTAAGTCCGAAGGGCAGGACAAGATGCTCAAAGTGGCCCAATGGCATCTTGAATGCCGTCTTCCACTCGTCCCCCTCCCTTATGCGCACCAGGTGGTACGCGTTCCGCAGGTCAAGTTTGGTGAAGACTGTGGCCCCGTGGAGTGGTGTGAAGGTGGAGTCAAGAAGAGATAAAGGGTATTTATTTTTTACAGTGATGTTATTGAGACCCCTATAGTCAATGCAGGGACGTAAGGTCTTATCCTTCTTAGCCACGAAAAAGAAACCTGCGCCTACTGGAGAAGAGGATGGGCGGCTGATGCCAGCTGCCAGGGAATCGCGTATGTACTGCTCCATGGTCTCTCGTTCTGGCTTGGAAAGATTATAGAGACGGCTGGAAGGCAAGGGTGCGTCAGGCAAGAGATCAATAGCTCAGTCGTAAGGACGGTGGGGAGGAAGCGATAGCGCCCGAGTCTTACTAAATACGTCTCTTAAGTCGTGGTACTCCTTGGGTATGGAAGACAGAGCTGGCATGTCGGATGAAGGACTCAGAATCGAGTGGGCGCCCCCAGCAGGAGGTAGAGCAGATTGCAGGCAGTGGGCGTGACAAAAGGGGCTCCACTCCACGACCTCTCCCCGAGATCAGTCCAGGACCGGATTGTGGGCCACAAGTCACCGGTAGCCCAAGATGAGCGGAGCGGATGGAGTGGGGATGACGTGAAAACGATGGGACTCGTGGTGATTACCGGACAGGACTAGATTAATGGGTTCCGTGATGTGCATGGCAGTGGCTAACAGTCGCCCATTAAGAGCAAGAGCGGTGAGGGGGTGTTCAAGGGGCTCTAACTTTATGCCCGACTGCACAGCCACCTGCTGGTCGATAAAATCCTCTTCGGCTCCGGAATCAATAAGGGCTCGGATGGGAAAGGTTATAGCGCGGAGTCACAACCTGGCTTCAAATTTATTGTTCTTCACTTGTTTACAGTATTTATTTACAAAGGTGAAAAGAATGTGAACGATGATCAAAAGGTGAATCGGGAACAGGGCGTGGGTCGTGGTCCAGGAGCAGGGCGTGTGAAGCGGAGACGAGAACAGGGCGGACAGTACTGGCAGGTAAGAGCTGGGTCCGGAACAGGAGAGCGGAGCGGGTCCAGGAAGCAAGACGTGTGGATCAGAGTGTGAGACAGGGCGGACTGTACCGGCGGAGTTGAGCTGGGTCTGAGGCAGAAGAGCAGAGCGGGTTCAGGGAGCAGGGTCTGGTGGAAAGTAGAACATCCAATCAGTAAGCATAAAACAAGACAGGCAACAATGAGAACTGAGCCAAGCGATATACCACTCAGTTACGCGGATGATCTGGCGCCGAGTGTCAGGTCCTAGCTCCTCTTATTCTCCCCAGGTGTGGCTGATTAGGAATTAGCTCCAGGTGTGCACGGGAGGAGCCAGCTCTCCGCCCCAGCTCCAGACTCAGACACATGACCAGGCAGGGAAAAAATGCACAAAAAACTGACAGACAGAACAGGATCATAACACTTTTTGGGACTGAGTTTGAGGTTGTGTAGCCTTAGCCTCCCAAACACTACCTCCAGCCTCTCTAAAGCCTCCTGTTCAGTCGGCGCAAAAACTAAAACATCATCAAGGAAACATAAAAGGTTAGTTAAGTTTAAATCACCAAATATACTGAGCATCATTCTCATTAAAGTTGCGAGTCTCTGCAGCATGAGGTTATAACGCTGTGTACTTTTTGTCTTCCTCTGCCATCGGGATGTGAGAGAATCCAGAGGTCAATTCCATTGTGTTAAAATATGCATTTCCACCTAGAGCAGCCAGGCAGTCAGACTGGTGTGGGAGCGGGTGTGCATCTTTCAATAAGATAAGATCAGATCTGCCTTTATTAGTCCCACAGTGGGGAAATTACAGTATTGCACCGCACAGTTAAAGAACAGAAGGAAAATGGTACATGCAATAAAACAAGATAATAGATAAATAGTTTAAAATAATTTTTAAAATATACTTAAAAATAAAGTAAAAATAGACTCTAATATAACATCTTCGTAAAGTGACTTGAGTATTGCACATATGTTCTGGCATTTAACCATCGGATATCAGTGCATAATCTCAGACTCCCGTCCTTTTTCCAAACAAGTCCCAGCGGGGACACATACTCACTGACTGATTTCCTTATGAGATCCTGCTCCTCCTTTTCAAATTGTACTTCCTGCAGTTTCTGGTAATGCTCAGGTGGGACACGCCGATAGGGCAAAGGGAACGGCTTCTCATCGGTAAGTCTGATACGATGCACAAAGTCTTTAGCCTCAGTCTAGGGGCTGCTCGGAAAAGATGTCATTGTACTTCTCAAGTAGAGAGACAATCTTTTCTCTACCGCTCTGGCTTGAGTGGCACTGGTCAGTGTCTATATCAGAAAGACCCACATGATTCAGTTTCTCTTTTAGATCTAAAGGGCCACAGTTCTCCTGTTTTGTTTGTTTCTCAGACATGACGTTTGGCAAATCTCAAACTCCTCTGTAGTGACACAAGAGGATACATCTGCATTTTTGCCATTTTTTTCAGAGTAATGGGTTTGTCAAACAAATTGGTCACTTTCTTTGGCACCCAACGGTCGCCCCACAATGATATGACTATACGACCGACTGTAGTGTTACGTGGCTTTGACCGGGATGTCGTGGGCTCGACTATGACTGTGCTACCAGGGGACATGGGCACAGTTTTGAGCAGCTTACCCCAGACTAGATGTTCTTGCCTGGACATCAGTGTGACAGACTGCCACAATTTGACTGTCCCCATCTTGTCTGGGAGCTTGTCTCTTTGCCACAGGGTCGAGTTCATCACGAGATCCAAAAACGGCCCACACTCTGAGGAGAGACTGACACTAGAAACGAGACGCACATGATGTTCACTTTGAGTTGATGCATCAAATATCTGATAACATTAGTGTCTATTTTCAAATCACCTCACTGCCAGGATCTACAAGGACCGGCACAGTCCACCTTTGTCCAAACAACTGCATCTCAACCTCATACATGCACTTAGGCTCACTCAGTGTCCCCACAACCGACAAGAACAATCTCACTGGTCAAGGGAGTAGGGTCTGAAAGTGCCATTTTGCTCCTCTCTGACTCTGCTGTTTCGCTGAGTGCACACGCCATTGATCCTGAATCTAGTATCCCCTTAACTTCCACTGCATTATTGACTTTGACAGAAATGTGAAACACTTCATCATCAGGCCCACTCTCTGAGTATTTTGTATAACTTTAGCAGGAGCTGGTGCTGCAGCACATGCTTTGACATAGTGTTGGTGCAGTTCAGCACTGAGGGTGGAGCTTTGTATCTGAAAACAGCAGCGAGTGTGGGGTCAGGGCAATACTTTACAAACATCATAGCTGCTTCAGGACACGGGTCAGTCATGTTCCTCCTGAGCCACATCTACGGCTTTATTCAACCGCAGCCTCGACAGGAGCCTCCCTGACACTGGGACTGTACAGGAGAAATCAGCCCTTGGCCTGTTACATCACTGAAATGTGACAGTGTCAAATATTACATTTGGATTTTCCTGAGGCTTCAACGAGGGGCTGCTTCTCAAAGTTCTTTACACAACATCTTTGGCTTTGCCCATTAACTTTGACATTATGTCAGAGTGTTCTTCATTAATCGTGTGGCTCACTTTTTCAAATCCCCTCGCATCATCTCTCGCCGCTCACATTTGTATTTTGGTCCAAACCATCTCCTCTGAAAACTGGACGTTCAAACTTTGCACTTGACAAGTTCAAGTAAGTGGGTTCACTGGGCGACCGCCACTGATCTGAGCCGGCGTGTCATTTAAGCTTTGTCCCATTTCACTTCTGAGCTGGTCTTTTAGAGTCTGTCCTACCTGTTGAACAATGTGAGTTATCAGTTTAGGTTTGAGTTCACAAATACAGTTTCATTTCGACTGGTCTAAATGCCGTCGCCTTTAAGTTACAACTTTACAGCAATGTACGTGTATTTCTGCGTCACTCACATAAACTATCTGCACATCAAATGAAACTACGGCATTCATCTTTCTGAATATGTAAACCATTTACACCTGGAATCACCACAGTGCTGACAGGAAAGACGTTTTTACAGAGAAGCGAGAAATGTGGATTTGGACTTCACTTACCATTGAGCGCTCTGGTTCTGTCAAACATCAACATATTCACACAAAGTTGGTCTCATTCGTTCCGTAAAGGTCCAGAGAATATAATCCAGTCCAGACATTATGTCCACAAAGGAAGTTAGATCCTCCATGTCCAATCTGCTGCAGGAAAGTGAAATCTGCTCAGTCACTTTTTTGCATTTCTTTTGTCGATTTCAAGCATAATAAACTTCTGACAGCGCCAATTTTGTTCCTCAGTGTGAAACAAACTTGTTAGCTTGTGATTGACACCAAAGTTGGCCAATAAGGTGGGGGTGTGGGTTACTGGGGCCCCAGACAGTGAATCAGTGCTACAGATGACTGAAAGAGTACGCCCCACTCTCCCCCTTGTAGAATCAAGCTGTTACATTAAACACGTTTAGTGATGTTTTCCTCTTAAAGCCAATGAGCAGCGGAGCACAACAATGATGACATGCAGTGGTTTACTGTAAACAGACGGAGTTTGCTGTGCGCGTAAAAGGAGGAGACTGGATACAAAGATCCGCGTGTAAAATTATGCGCGTGTATTTTACGCACTGTTTTGTAGCAGTTTTGCAGTTTTTGTAGCAGTAATAGAGCAGCTGCAGACACAGATTCCTCTCAGTGTGAGTTTTCAGTTGAGCCTCACTCTGTGGGTTGAAACATTAAAAAGGTCATTGCAGTTTTTCCAAACGTTCTCCAAATGTCTTCATTCAGATATGTTTGGAGAGGCCTGGACTTACTCATGATAAAATGATTGTAAAACTGTCATTTTTATAAGTATTGTCCTCAAATTTGAAATGTAAGTGTCAACAATCTTGTCAGTTGACATATAGTGTATTTTTGGCCCCAGCTCCTACTGCAGCTTTATACACCTTCATTTTCACAAAAAAATGTAGGCGAGGATGAGAAATATGATGTTTTATGTGTGTTCAATAATGTGATCATTTTAATTTTGAGACGTCAGAACAAAATCAATTTCACCAAAATGACCCGGAATGTTCACAGGAAGAACAAAAATGACCTGAACTTTATATTTAAATGTTTGAGCCCATGTGTAATGTGATGAGCGGCCACCAGAGGGAGACAGAGGGAGACAGAGGGAGACAGGGGGAGACAGGGGGAGACAGAGGGAGACAGAGGGAGACAGAGGAGGAGGAGGGAGGAGGAGGGAGGAGGAGGGAGACAGAGGGAGGCAGAGGGAGGAGGAGGGAGACAGAGGGAGGAGGAGGGAGACAGAGGGAGGAGGAGGGAGGAGGAGGGAGACAGAGGGAGGAGGAGGGAGGAGGAGGGAGGAGGAGGGAGACAGAGGGAGGAGGAGGGAGGAGGAGGGAGGCAGAGCTCTGCTTTTGGTTCCTTATTTAATTATAATTACATTTATTTTTGTTTTGTTTTTTAAACTCAAATGAACTAAAGCCTCACCCCCTCAGCCCCTGACCTCTGACCTCTGACCTCTGACCCTAAATGTTTATGGGATATTCAAAGTGTGAGACGCACGAGACAGAAAAAGTCACTGCACTTTTCTAACTATTCAAATATATTATATATGTTAAATTTATACAGTGTGCTGTTTGCAGAAGGTATTTATTTATTTATTTATTTATTTATTTATTTATTTATTTATTTATTTATTTATTTATTTATTCATTTATTCATTTATTCATGTGTTTGATTGAGATTATATTTATGAACACATGATACAACATGATGTAAAGTCACTGGAGATAAACTCTGACAGATCCACAAATAAACCCTGAGCTCCTTCAGTCTCACCTTCCACCACAAGAGGGCGCCAACACTCCAGAGCCACACGTTTCGTTTTGTTCCTCTTTTTCACACGTTTCCTTTTTGTTCCTCTTTTTCACACGTTTCCTTTTTGTTTCTCTTTTTCACACGTTTCTTAAAGTTCCTGTGAGGAGCTGGACGCCTCATTTTATAAAACACAAGTAAGATCGTTATTTAAGATTTTACTAATAAGTTTATTTTATTTTATTTTATCCGATTTGGGGCAGTCTTTTAGTTTAAAATGTTTAGTTTTCCACACACAGCTCTACGGTCAGAGATTAGGATTTGACCAAACACGTTTATTTTGTTGAAATCATTTTTAAAGTGACAGAAAAATGTGTTTCTTATTTTGTGTAAAATTATAATTTATATTTAAACGGGTTTTATCCAAACGTGTCGACAAAAACTCTTTCACGTTCAAATCCTTTTAAATCTAAACTCCAGTGTGACCTCATGTCCTCAGTCACAGCGTCCGGCTCCTCCAGGCTAGCACTTATAGCGGCTAATCTGAAACCAGGGCCGAAACTGAAAACAAAGAGCCAATCAGGAGCCAGGATGTTGAAGGTAACGCCCCTTCCACAGCAAAAGCCAAAGTTAAATCTGTCACTGGACAAAAAGTTTGAGAGTGAAGATGTTTTTCTGCTCGTCTTTTCTTCAGCTCTGGTCAGATTCCTGCTGGACTCTGTCTGAAGGGGGCGCTAACCACACTGAAACTGGAAGCAGCTTTTGGTTACAGTTTGTAATGTTTCAGCCTAAATGGGCGACATTTAGGCTGAAACATTCAGCTTTAATGGCTCTACTGGCTCACTCTATTGTTCTCTTTGTTTCCTTTGTTTGCTTTGGGTCTGAGGGTGGAGTTATAGATGGAGGACAGGTGATGTCTCAGGCTCCATTCCTGTTTAAGGATTGTGTTTTCTAACAAAAATATCTTCTTTAACCCTCGTCTCAAACCATTTCTTTTCTCTGGCTCAGATCTGACCCTCTGACCCCAGATGAACAGCAGACTGTGTCCTGAGCTGTTCTCTCTGTTTATTCTCTTATGTAGATGAACAGCAGACTGTGTCCTGAGCTGTTCTCTCTGTTTATTCTCTTATGTAGATGAACAGCAGACTGTGTCCTGAGCTGTTCTCTCTGTTTATTCTCTTATGTAGATGAACAGCAGACTGTGTCCTGAGCTGTTCTCTCTCGTGTTGGTTCTTTCTCTTGTGGAGTGTTAATGTCTGTTTCCAGTTTGTGTCGTTAGCGCCTCCTTCAGGCAGAAGTAAGACTGATGTTCTGTGTCGTTTACTCGAGTACATGGTCGGCTCCTCGGAGCTTCGTGCAAATTAGAATGACATCATCACTATTTAGTTTAAATGAATCTGCTTCAAGAAAGAGGAGACAAGGAGAGGAGGAGGAGGAGAGGAGAGGAGAGGAGGAGAGCAGGAAGGATGTAGGAAGCAGAGCGGAAAGTTGAGTGACAGCTGCAGAAAATCCCCCTGGAAAAAATATAAAAATAGACTCAAGAAAAATGTGTGAAAACTGAACTGGAATGAAAATGATCCCAGAGAAGAAGAGGAGAGGAGGAGGAGGAGAGGAGGAGAAGAGGAGGAGGAGAGGAGAAGAGGAGGAGAGGAGGAGAAGAGGAGAGGAGGAGGAGGAGAGGAGGAGAAGAGGAGGAGGAGAGGAGAAGAGGAGGAGAGGAGGAGAAGAGGAGAGGAGGAGGAGGAGAGGAGGAGGAGAGAAGAGGAGGAGGAGAGAAGAGGAGGAGAGAAGAGGAGGAGAGAAGAGGAGGAGAGAAGAGGAGGAGGAGAGAAGAGGAGGAGGAGAGAAGAGGAGAAGGAGAGTAGAGGAGGAGGAGAGGAGGAGGAGGAAGAGAGAGGAGGAGAGGAGGAGGAGAGGAGGAGAGAAGAAGAGGAGAGAAGAGGAGGAGGAGACTAGAAGAGGAGGAGAGGAGGAGGAGAAGAGGAGGAGAGAAGAGGAGAGGAGGAGAGAAGAGGAGAGGAGGAGGCGAGGAGGAGGAGGCGAGGAGGAGGAGGAGAGAAGAGGAGGAGGAGAGAAGAGGAGGAGGAGAGTAGAAGAGGAGGAGAGGAGGAGAAGAGGAGGAGGAGAGGAGAAGAGGAGGAGGAGGAGAGAAGAGGAGGAGGAGAGGAGAAGAGGAGGAGAAGAAGAGGAGGAGGAGAGAAGAGGAGGAGGAGAGTAGAAGAGGAGGAGAGGAGGAGGAGGAGAGGAGGAGGAGGAGAGGAGGAGGAGAGGAGGAGGAGAAGAGGAGGAGGAGAGAAGAGAAGGAGGAGAGAAGAGGAGGAGGAGGAGGAGGAAGAGAGAAGAGGAGAGGAGGAGGAGGAGGAGAGGAGGAGGAGAAGAGGAGGAGAGGAGGAGGAGAGGAGGAGAGAAGAGGAGAGGAGAAGAGGAGAGGAGGAGGAGAGAAGGAGAAGAGGAGAAGGAGAGGAGGAGGAGGAGAGAAGAGGAGGAGGAGAGAAGGAGAAGGAGAGAAGGAGAAGATGAGGAGAAGTGGAGGAGGAGGAGAGAAGAGGAGGAGAGTAGAGGAGAGGAGGAGGAGAGAAGGAGGAAAGAGGAGGAGAGAAGAGGAGGAGAGAGGAGGAGAGAAGAGGAGGAGGAGAGGAGGAGGAGGACGAGGAAGAGAGGAGGAGGAGAGAAGAGGAGGAGAGAAGAGGAGAGGAGGAGAGAAGAGGAGGAGGAGGAGGGAAGGAGGAGAGAAGAGGAGGGGGAGGAGGAGAGAAGGAGGAGAGAAGAGGAGCAGGAGAGAAGAGGAGCAGGAGAGAAGAGGAGAGGAGGAGGAGAGAAGAGGAGAGGAGGAGAGAAGAGGAGAGGAGGAGGAGGAGAGGAGGAGGAGAGAAGAGGAGAGGAGGAGGAGAAGGAGGAGAGGAGGAGGAGGAGAGAACAGGAGGAGGAGAGAAGAGGAGAGGAGGAGGAGGAGAGGAGGAGGAGAGGAGGAGGAGAAGGAGAGGAGGAGGAGGAGAGGAGGAGGAGGAGAGAAGGAGCAGTCGGACTCGGCGTTTGGACCACTGCAGTTTATTTATTTACAGAATCACTGGATGCAACGATAATTTTACCAAAAACTACAAAAAGTTAGCTTGACTCCACAGGGTTCTCATGCAGCGGCGGCAGGTACATCTGAGCGCGCTCAGACCGGGGGAACCACAGGGGGCGCTGTCCCTGATTGTCTCACATTCACACGGCGGCGGGACCAGTGTCTTTGTTCATGAGAGAATCACATCTTTAAAGCCGCACTCTGTCACTTTATGGAGGAGCGTCTGCCACCTGCTCGTCTCCGTGGAGACGTGACCGTCCCAAATGTTCCACAGTTTGGCATTTACTGAACTGCAGAGGTGGAAAGAGGCACTCGAGTAAAAGTACAGTTACATGGATACAAATGTACTCGGATACAAGTACAAGTACTGCGAGTGGAGACGAGGAGGGAGGAGGATGCGAGGAGGCAAGGAGAGCAGATGAGGAGAGAGGAGGCGAGGAGAGGAGGCCACGAGGAGGCAAGGAGAAAGGAGGTGAGGAGAGAGGAGACGAGGGGAGGAGGAGGCGAGGAAAGGAGGAGAGAGGAGACGAGGAGGCGAGGAGAGAGGAGGAGGTGAGGAGAGGAGGCCACGAGGAGGCAAGGAGAGAGGAGGTGAGGAGAAAGGAGATGAGAGAGGAGATGAGGGGAGAAGGAGGTGAGGTGAGGGAGGAGAGAAAGAGAACATGTTCAATAAGTTGCACATGAAACACTGCACATCACACCAGGTTTGTTACGTCATAGTGCACAGTTGTTGTGGGCGGAGCCTCGTACATGGGTGATGAGAGAGAATCTAGAGAGAGATCTCTAGATTACTCAAACATGGATGCCATTAAAACTTCTTCAGACGTTTTGTTGATGAGGGAACGATGTCAGAAAATGGGAGAAAATTGTGTAACATTCCACAGGAGTAACATCTCCATGGAAACCAGAGCGGCACACCCTCCTCCTGAGATGTTCCACAGTGCAGCTTTAAGTCTGGGCCTAAAGATAAACTCAGATTAAAAAGACGTTTTATTGCCACGTTTCCTTTAGCCCTGAAGCTGCATAGACAAATATGAGGTTTACACAAATGAAACATTTAAAAAGAGTTTCCCCCGATCTGAGCTCAGAACTAGACCAGGACTAGACCAGGACTAGACCAGGACTAGACCAGGACTAGACCAGGACTAGACCAGGACTAGACCGGGACTAGACCAGGACTAGACCGGGACTAGACCAGGACTAGACCGGGACTAGACCAGGACTAGACCGGGACTAGACCAGGACTAGACCGGGACTAGACCAGGACTAGACCAGGACTAGACCAGGACTAGACCAGGACTAGACCAGGACTAGACCAGGACTAGACCAGGACTAGACCAGGACTAGACCAGGACTAGATCAGGTCTAGACCAGGACTAGACCAGGACTAGACCAGGACTGAAGCAGTACTAGACCAGGACTAGACCAGGTCTAGACCAGGACTAGACCAGGACTAGACCGGGACTAGACCAGGACTAGACCAGGACTAGACCAGGACTAGACCAGGACTAGACCAGGACTAGACCAGGACTAGATCAGGTCTAGACCAGGACTAGACCAGGACTAGACCAGGACTGAAGCAGGACTAGACCAGGACTAGACCAGGTCTAGACCAGGACTAGACCAGGACTAGACCAGGACTAGACCAGGACTAGACCAGGACTAGACCAGGACTAGACCAGGACTAGACCAGGTCTAGACCAGGACTAGACCGGGACTAAACCAGGACTAGACCAGGACTAGACCGGGACTAGACCAGGACTAGACCAGGACTAGACCAGGACTAGACCAGGACTAGACCAGGACTAGACCAGGACTAGATCAGGTCTAGACCAGGACTAGACCAGGACTAGACCAGGACTGCAGCAGGACTAGACCAGGACTAGACCAGGTCTAGACCAGGACTAGACCAGGACTAGACCAGGACTAGACCAGGACTAGACCAGGACTAGACCAGGACTAGACCAGGACTAGATCAGGTCTAGACCAGGACTAGACCAGGACTAGACCAGGACTGAAGCAGGACTAGACCAGGACTAGACCAGGTCTAGACCAGGACTAGACCAGGACTAGACCGGGACTAGACCGGGACTAGACCAGGACTAGACCAGGACTAGACCAGGACTAGACCAGGACTAGATCAGGTCTAGACCAGGACTAGACCAGGACTAGACCAGGACTGAAGCAGGACTAGACCAGGACTAGACCAGGTCTAGACCAGGACTAGACCAGGACTAGACCAGGACTAGACCAGGACTAGACCAGGACTAGACCAGGACTAGACCAGGACTGAAGCAGGACTAGACCAGGACTAGACCAGGACTAGACCAGGACTAGACCAGGACTAGACCAGGACTAAACCAGGACTAGACCAGGACTAGACCAGGACTAGACCAGGACTAGACCAGGTCTAGACCAGGACTAGACCAGGACTAAACCAGGACTAGACCAGGACTAGACCAGGACTGAAGCAGGACTAGACCAGGACTAGACCAGGACTAGACCAGGACTAAACCAGGACTAGACCAGGACTAGATCAGGTCTAGACCAGGACTAGACCAGGACTAGACCAGGACTGAAGCAGGACTAGACCAGGACTAGACCAGGTCTAGACCAGGACTAGACCAGGACTAGACCAGGACTAGACCAAGACTAGACCAGGACTAGACCAGGACTAGACCGGGACTAGACCGGGACTAGACCGGGACTAGACCAGGTCTGAACCAGGTCTGAACCAGGTCTAAACCAGGTCTAAACCAGGTCTAAACCAGGTCTAAACCAGGTCTAAACCAGGTCTGAGCTCAGACTCAACGCAGCCTCCAGACCAGAACTAAACCAGGTCTATAACAGGCCTATTCCAGGTCTAATGTAGGACAAAATCAGGACTAAACCAGGTCTAAGCCAGACCTAGACCAGGCACCATGATCACTTCCTGTTTGTAACGCGGTTGCTAGCACGTTAGCTAGTTTATATAAACAAACTGTTCTTAGGTTGTGACCCAGAGGATTGATTTTCAGAGATGGACACAGGTCTGTTTTACCATGAGTCATTTAACAGATATAAAACTGTGATACGACCACAGGGACGACCCACCAAACCAAATCAGGACCTGCCAGACGCACATAAACGTCACAGATCACTCCAAAACAAAATGAGTCAAACTGCACACTGTCTGAAGGCCGAGTCTGAGTCTGAGAAAACTTTAAATCAAAGAAAAATCCTCAGAAACGTTCAAGTGTCGGAAAGTTCAGAAAATCTTGTAAAAAACATTCCACAAAAAACAACACACGTTCACTCAGCGCGCCGCCACGTCTCCACCAATCAGAGGGCTCCAGAGAGCAGACCGGCCAATCAGAGAGCTCTGGAGTATGAATGAGCCAATCATAGGGCTCAAGACCTAAAGTCCAAGACCTAAAGTCCAAGACCTAAAGTCCAAGACCTAAAGTCCAAGACCTAAAGTCCATGACCTAAAGTCCACGACCTAAAGTCCACGACCTAAAGTCCACGACCTAAAGTCCACGACCTAAAGTCCACGACCTAAAGTCCAAGATCTAAAGTCTAAAACCTAAAGGTCAAGACCTAAAGTCCACACTATGAGACATTCCCTGGAGCTGACTCTACCGTCGTCACGACAGCCGGAGCGTTTAAGAGCGGAGGTTTAGGACAGACGTAAAGTCAGACTGATTCAGCAGCACTGATCCAAAGCCCAGATAAAAGGAGGCGGAGCCGTGAGGTGGAGACGTGAGGCGGAGCCGGCAGCAGGGGGCAGCACACACAAAGCAGCTCATATCAAACAGTCATAAATATATTTATAATAATCATAATAATCTGTGATAAGGCCGAGCCACGACTAAAGCTCCAGAGACAGACCACTGTCAACTTCAAAACACACAAGAGTCTCAGAGCCGCCGAGGACACGCCAAGGAGGACACGCCCAGGAGGACACGCCCAGGAGGACACGCCCAGGAGGACACGCCCAGGAGGACACGCCCAGGAGGACACACCCAGGAGGACACGCCCGTACGTCAGAGGAGGACACGCCCCTAGACACAGCCCTAGACACGACCATATGTCAAGGCTGGACACGCCCCCTCGCTGAGGATTCCCTAAAAACACCTTTGAGTGTGTGTCCGAATGTCTCCCCCTGCCCCTCACCCTCACTGCACTCTTTAGCCCTCTCTCTACTGCCCTCTCTTTACTGCCCTCTCTCTACTGCCCTCTCTTTACTGCCCTCTCTCTACTGCCCTCTCTCTACTGCCCTCTCTTTAGCCCTCTCTCTACTGCCCTCTCTCTACTGCCCTCTCTTTACTGCCCTCTCTTTAGCCCTCTCTTTACTGCCCTCTCTCTATTGCCCTGTGCACAGACACACGTGAAACTGTCCCATAATAAACAATAATAAATAATGTGACATTGAACTGACACAAATATTTATGGACTAATCATCATCATGCAGGTTTTTGTCATGTAAATGGACTGGATCATTAGATTTTTAGTCTGTGGATATTCTCGCTCTTTTAACAGCTGAAGCTAAGATAAGTGGCTAATGCTAGCTAGTAGCTCATAAACACGGTGACTCCGCTGAGCGCGTGCACAACCCACAGGCGGCCATCTTGGTTCCTTAGCGGCTCTGAGACAAACACAAACACGAGTCATGCATCTGTACAAAATATCACCCACAAATAACACGGCTCCAGGAAGTCCAAACACGGTGTGGGCGGAGCCAGAGGAGCGCTATTATTACTGAGGACCACAAGGGGCGCCACACCAGCCAGCGGCGCTAACAGAACGGGTAAGGTTTAACCAGGACTGAACCGGGACTAAACCAGGACTATACCAGGGTCTGAACCAGGACTGAAACTGGACTAAACCAAGACTAAACCAGGACTAAACCAGGGTATGAACCAGGACCGAACCTGGACTAAACCAGGACTGAACCAGGACTAAACCAGGACTAAACCAGGACTATACCAGGGTCTGAACCAGGACTGAAACTGGACTAAACCAAGACTAAACCAGGACTAAACCAGGGTATGAACCAGGACCGAACCTGGACTAAACCAGGACTGAACCAGGACTAAACCAGGGTCTGAACCAGGACTAAACCAGGACTAAACCAGGACTGAACCAGGGTATGAACCAGGACTGAACCTGGACTAAACCAGGACTAAACTAGGACTAAACCAGGACTAAACTAGGACTAAACCAGGACTAAACCAGGTCTATCACGTGGAGCAGTGACGTTGCTTCTGGAGCTGGAGGATCGTCTTTAAACCCTGAGTGTAGTTTTACATTCATGAAACGGCTTTGGCTTTACACATTTGCAGAATTCAAAAGTTTAAATGAGATAGAATGTGTTTTTATTCTCTGTAACCCTGTTCTAATGTGATAAAATGTTCCGTAATGGGGTTTTAACCCTGTGTTAACGTAGTGTTCTCCTCAGAAATGTCCCTAAAGTTGTGTTTTCTTTCATTGACATGTTTGAATCTGTGCTAGCGGATCAGTTTCATACAGACTCCAGTGGCAGGTCTAAGGCTGCGCTCACAGGCTTCAGTCCAGATTAGTGCTGATGTGGACCTGGTTTAGTCCTGGTTTAGTCCAGGTTTGTCCCAGTGTGGTGTGTCCAAATACGAAAATGCATAAAATCAACCCAGATGTCCTCCTGCTGTGTAAACATCGCTGCTCAGAGAAAACTCCATTCCCCACAATGCACTTGGGCCTGGTACATTCACTGTTTATCGATGCGTTGAAGTTCTACCTGGTAACAGATGACAGTACATGCTCTGATTGGACAGTAAAGCTCAGCCCTGGTTTTTAGTTGAGTCCTGATTGGACCCTTTGGACAGACTGTTTTTCAGTTCAGGTCAACTCTATTTGTAGCATCTTCACTGTGTTGTTATCATTAGCGTCTTGTTGTTAGCATTAGCGTCTTGTTGCCGTTAGCGTCTTGTTGCGAGGCCGTTCTCCGTTTTGCCGTGAGCCGGAGAGACGAGGCGTGGCGTTTTTGGAAGATCGCAGTTCGAGTTCGGAGGTGGTGGAAACTCCGTGGAAGAAGCAAAAAAAGTCAAACGTCCAAAAATGTTTTTAAAATGTTCAAAAAGAAGCCGAGAGGAAACGCAGAGACGCCACAGAACGGCCACAAGCGGCTAAAGCTAAAACCCATCCAAACCCAATACCAAAACACTACATGCAGTTAGGCGATGTACAGGCGACAGCAGTGGTTCAACCTTCACAAAACTGGGACTAAACCAGAACTAAACCAGGACTAAACCAGGATTGAACTAGGACTTAACTAGGATTCACCCTGGTCTAAAGAGGTTTAGATGATAAACAATAATCCAGACCTTAACTAGGACTAAATGAAGACTAAACTAGGACTAAATCTGGACTAAACCAGGACCAGAATCACCCATCATGTTCTTTTTGTACACGATAACATCAGAAGACTTTTCTGCCCGATAACAGACAGCGTTGACTGTTATTATAATCTGTTAAATAAACGTTCTCTCTACAGTATATATACATCTGTAGCTCTAATATAAGTGTTATAATAATGTGATTAATGAATATTTATACAGAAAAGTTGAAGCGTTAGGTTCTGCGATTCCTCTCAGCTTTCGTAAACTTCAACTGTAAGAAACTAAAGACGCCGCCACTTCTGGATCTGGTACAAACTCTTCATTTGGGTGCGTTGGTTTGCGTTGGTTTGTGTTGAGTTCTTTTGGGTGCGTTGGATTACGTTGGGTTCTTTTGGGTGAGCTTGATGGCATTGGTTTTGTTTGGGTGCGTTGGGTTCTTTTGGGTGCGTTGGGTTCTTTTGGGTGCGTTGGGTTCTTTTGGGTGCACTTGATGGAGTTGGGCTCATTTGGGTGTGTTGGATTACATTGTTTTGTTTTGGGGTACATTGGATTACGTTGAGTTCATCTGGGTGCACTTGATGGTGTTGGTTTTATTTGGGTGCGTTGGATTATGTTGGGTTCATTTGGTGGGCTTGATTGTGTTGGTTTTATTTGGGTGCGTTTGATTACGTTGGGTTCTTTTGGGTGCGTTGGATTACGTTGGGTTCTTTTGGGTGCGTTGGATTACGCTGGCTTCATTTGGGTGCGTTGGATTATGTTGGGTTCTTTTGGGTGCGTTGGATTACGTTGGGCTCATTTGGGTGCGTTGGATTACGTTGAGTTCTTTTGGGTGCGTTGGATTACGTTGAGTTCTTTTAGGTGCGTTGGATTACGTTGGGTTCTTTTGGGTGCGTTTGATTACGTTGGGTTCTTTTGGGTGCGTTGGATTACGTTGGGTTCTTTTGGGTGCGTTTGATTACGTTGGGTTCTTTTGGGTGCGTTGGATTACGTTGGGTTCTTTTGGGTGCGTTTGATTACGTTGGGTTCTTTTAGGTGCGTTGGATTACGTTGGGTTCTTTTGGGTGCATTTGATTACGTTGGGTTCTTTCGGGTGCGTTGGATTACGCTGGCTTCATTTGGGTGCGTTTGATTACGTTGAGTTTTTTTGGGTGCGTTGGATTACGCTGGCTTCATTTGGGTGCGTTTGATTATGTTGGGTTCTTTTGGGTGCGTTGGATTACGTTGGGTTCTTTTGGGTGCGTTGGATTACGTTGGGTTCTTTTGGGTGCGTTTGATTACGTTGGATGAAGTGTTTTGTTCCAGATCCGGAGGCGGCCATGATTCTACCCTCCTCTTTCAAAATAAAACTAAAGCTGAAGCAGGAGGAAGCTGATTGGTCGACGAGTCTGGTCCCTCCCACTCAACGATGATGTCAGACACTGGGCCTGCTGTCAATCAAAGCTGAAGTCCCGGGCGGCGTGCCCTTATTTGGAAGTTAACTGAAAGAACAGAGAGAGAGAGACATGTGAGACAGGAATGAGACACCTGCGCCTGCCCTGCACCTGTCCTCCTCCTGTCCTGCACCTGCCCTCCACCTGTCCTCCTCCTGTCCTCCTCCTGTCCTGCACCTGCCCTGCACCTGCCCTGCACCTGTCCTCCTCCTGTCCTCCACCTGCCCTGCACCTGCCCTGTCCTCCACCTGTCAAGAAGAGTCCATCTGACCCCTGACTCTAATCCTGACTCCAGTCTTAAGGGAGCAGTGTGTATACTGCCTCTCACAGGTTTAAAAAGGTACTACACTCACACCTGAACCTGTGTCCAGAGTCCTGTCCTAAAGACAGAGACACATACAGGTGTGTCCAGAGTCCTGTCCTAAAGACAGAGACACATACAGGTGTGTCCTGTCCTAAAGACAGAGACACATACAGGTGTGTCCTGTCCTAAAGACAGAGACACATACAGGTGTGTCCTGTCCTAAAGACAGAGACACATACAGGTGTGTCCTGTCCTAAAGACAGAGACACATACAGGTGTGTCCTGTCCTAAAGACAGAGACACATACAGGTGTGTCAGGTGCTGAGTTTAGGGAGATTCAGATGAGACAGAGACATTTTAGGTTTGGAACTGGCAATGCAAATGAGAAAGTCATGTGACGCTCATTCTGCTCTCTGATTGGATAATCATCTGGAAACAAAACACCAAATTATAACATGAATAAATGACATGTCGTTTGATTCAGACATGTTTGGCTTGTACCTGGGGACACATTCACGTCATGTTTACACAGTTCCTTTAAACTGAACCACAGAGCTGTTATAAAATGATAAATAGTCGTCAGCATTTCAAAAACCTGGTTTTGTTGTGTGTTTGTTTTGTGTGTGTCAGAAAATGGCTGTTGACAGCGGCACAGCCAGACTGTGTCCTGTGACGCCTCCGCACAGATCATGTGACCAACACTCTGTGGTGATGAGGACTCAATAATCACAACACGAAGAGGAGCCTTTATATAGAAACATAAAAGGGAACGCTGTGCTCTGATTGGTCACAGGCACTCTCCTCTTTAATGTTATAATGTTATAATATTATAATTATATAATGGTATAAAAGTATGAGAAGGCCCTGCAGCTTTTGATGTGGCTGTAGTACAGTATACTGCTCTCTGATTGGCTGTAGTACAGTATACTGCTCTCTGATTGGCTGTGGTACTGTATACTGCTCTCTGATTGGCTGTGGTACTGTATACTGCTCTCTGATTGGCTGTAGTACTGTATACTGCTCTCTGATTGGCTGTAGTACTGTATACTGCTCTCTGATTGGCTGTAGTACAGTATACTGCTCTCTGATTGGCTGTGGTACTGTATACTGCTCTCTGATTGGCTGTGGTACAGTAAACTGCTCTCTGATTGGCTGTAGTACAGTATACTGCTCTCTGATTGGCTGTGGTACAGTAAACTGCTCTCTGATTGGCTGTGGTACAGTAAACTGCTCTCTGATTGGCTGTGGTACAGTAAACTGCTCTCTGATTGGCTGTAGTACAGTATACTGCTCTCTGATTGGCTGTGGTACAGTAAACTGCTCTCTGATTGGCTGTGGTACAGTATACTGCTCTCTGATTGGCTGTAGTACTGTATACTGCTCTCTGATTGGCTGTAGTACTGTATACTGCTCTCTGATTGGCTGTAGTACTCTAAACTGCTCTCTGATTGGCTGTAGTACTGTATACTGCTCTCTGATTGGCTGTAGTACTGTATACTGCTCTCTGATTGGCTGTAGTACTGTATACTGCTCTCTGATTGGCTGTAGTACTGTATACTGCTCTCTGATTGGCTGTGGTACTGTATACTGCTCTCTGATTGGCTGTGGTACTGTATACTGCTCTCTGATTGGCTGTGGTACTGTATACTGCTCTCTGATTGGCTGTAGTACTGTATACTGCTCTCTGATTGGCTGTAGTACTGTATACTGCTCTCTGATTGGCTGTGGTACTGTATACTGCGCTGTGATTGGTTACTCACTTGCAGAGTGTGGAGGGCGAGCCTGACCGGTGGAAGTGGACGATCTGCCACTTGCCGTCACGGCGATGCCACACCCTGCTCTCCTCTGATTGGACGGTGCGTGGCGAGCCGTTGGCATCGATGAACTGTGTGACTCTGATGTAAGCGATGCACGCCGCCTCCTCGCCAACCAGGTGGATGTGAGGATTCAAGATGGTGGTGTGGACCGGCTTAGAGTTCTTAGACCAAACTAGAGAGAGAAACAAGAACTGAACCAGGACTAAACCAGGACTGAACCAGGACTAAACCAGGACTGAACCAGGACTAATCCAGGACTGAACCAGGACTAAACCAGGACTGAACCAGGACTAATCCAGGACTGAACCAGGACTAAACCAGGACTGAACCAGGACTAAACCAGGACTAAACCAGGACTGAACCAGGACTAATCCAGGACTGAACCAGGACCTAAACCAGGACTAAACCAGGACTAAACCAGGACTGAACCAGGACCTAAACCAGGACTAAACCAGGACCTGAACCAGGACTAAACCAGGACTGAACCAGGACTAAACCAGGACTGAACCAGGACTAAACCAGGACTGAACCAGGACTGAACCAGGACTAAACCAGGACTAATCCAGGACTGAACCAGGACTAAACCAGGACTAAACCAGGACTGAACCAGGACTAATCCAGGACTAAACCAGGACTGAACCAGGACTGAACCAGGACTAAACCAGGACTAAACCAGGACTGAACCAGGACTAAACCAGGACTGAACCAGGACTAAACCAGGACTGAACCAGGACTAATCCAGGACTGAACCAGGACTAAACCAGGACTAAACCAGGACTGAACCAGGACTAAACCAGGACTGAACCAGGACTAAACCAGGACTGAACCAGGACTGAACCAGGACTAAACCAGGACTAAGACAGGACTGAACCAGGACTAAACCAGGACTAAACCAGGACTGAACCAGGACTAATCCAGGACTAAACCAGGACTGAACCAGGACTGAACCAGGACTAAACCAGGACTAATCCAGGACTGAACCAGGACTGAACCAGGACTAAACCAGGACTGAACCAGGACTAAACCAGGACTGAACCAGGACTAAACCAGGACTGAACCAGGACTAATCCAGGACTGAACCAGGACTAAACCAGGACTGAACCAGGACTAAACCAGGACTAAACCAGGACTGAACCAGGACTAATCCAGGACTGAACCAGGACCTAAACCAGGACTAAACCAGGACTAAACCAGGACTGAACCAGGACCTAAACCAGGACTAAACCAGGACCTGAACCAGGACTAAACCAGGACTGAACCAGGACTAAACCAGGACTGAACCAGGACTAAACCAGGACTGAACCAGGACTGAACCAGGACTAAACCAGGACTGAACCAGGACTAATCCAGGACTAAACCAGGACTGAACCAGGACTAAACCAGGACTAATCCAGGACTGAACCAGGACTGAACCAGGACTAAACCAGGACTGAACCAGGACTAAACCAGGACTGAACCAGGACTGAACCAGGACTAAACCAGGACTAATCCAGGACTGAACCAGGACTAAACCAGGACTAAACCAGGACTGAACCAGGACTAATCCAGGACTAAACCAGGACCTGAACCAGGACTAAACCAGGACTGAACCAGGACTAAACCAGGACTGAACCAGGACTAAACCAGGACTGAACCAGGACTGAACCAGGACTAAACCAGGACTAATCCAGGACTGAACCAGGACTAAACCAGGACTAAACCAGGACTGAACCAGGACTAATCCAGGACTAAACCAGGACTAAACCAGGACTGAACCAGGACTGAACCAGGACTGAACCAGGACTCAACCAGGACTCAACCAGGACTCAACCAGGACTCAACCAGGACTAAAATGAGGAAGTGAGACTCACGGTTTTCAAAGTAAAATCGGTGAAAGTCCAGTCCCTCGACCAGGTTCCCCAGAGCCTCAGGTTCGAAGGCCGTCACTGCAGGATCGCACATTTTACTGTAACACACACACACACACACACTTTAATACACAACACACTGGGAGGGCATCTGACACATGTTGGGGACATTCCATTGACATCTGTTCATTTCCTGGAGACAGATCCCACTCTTACCCATAGTCAATACTAATCTAAACCTAAACTTAAGCCAGATCAGGACTTTAAACATGTCATTGATCTAATAATGAAGGATTTATGTGGAACGTAAACTGTAAAAGAATAAGTTCAAGTCACTGACGTGTAGCTCTCGAAGTCTCCGTTGCTGATGGCCTCGATGAGCTGCTCCGTCACTCGGATAATGTCCTGTTTACGAGCTGAAAACAAACAAACACAGAGCTAAGGATCCAGAGGAGTCTGCAGCACGTCTGCTTTAAACATCCTGTGTCACACTAAAGTGACTCTGTGGGATTTGATCTAATGTTTCCGCCGCAAAAACAGACCTGGAGTTGTGTTTTGTTTCATTCACACACGTTTAACCGTTTATTACCCTGTCTGTATGTTTGAATAAAACAAAACATAGCTCCAGGTTTGTTTGAACATTAGGACAGATCAGACAGTAGATTAACACGGGCCCTTTAATGTCTCTGATCACTGGGTCGATCCACACAAACTGGTTCACACCATCTTGTCTATCTGCATTGATACTTTGCAGGGACATCATGCTGGGGATGTTCTACATGTATGTCTATGGCGGAATGCTCAGCAGTTACCATGGTGACACAACATACATTAACAAAAAGTTTATGAAAGTCTGAAAACTCAAGAAAAAACACAAACGTGATTTAAAGATGTTCAGGAGTGATCAGTCTGAGCTCATGGTTCTCTTCAAGAGTTTGATTTGACACTAAAATGTGAGACTCACTGAAAAACTGATGGCTAATGCTAATGCTAATGCTAGAGTGTGACTAACCCTGCTTTAAGGGCCTCCAGTTAGCATCACACCCCCAGAAAATGTTGATGACATCAACTGCAAAGTGTGAATAAATGATGGGAATGGAGAGTTGTGGTGGACAGTGAGTACCTCGTGTGTCCTCGTCCTCGATGGTGGTGTTGGTGCTCTCAGACGACTCCTGAAATCAAACTCTTATCAGTGTAAATATAAAAATGACATTAGAATAAAGTCATATTTGTGCTTTTGAAATTTAAAAAAAGTCTGTAAAACACCCCGTCACATTAGCTTAATCTGGGTTAAGTTTAATAAAAATATTCACGGCCTTCCCAGATCTAAACTTGTTTCGTTGCTGTAGTGGAAATACATTTTTGTAATAAAATAATTACAGTAAAGCCCAGCTGCAGTTACAGAGAGAGGAGCCAGAGTCGACGGAGCAGGAAGTGCATCTGTGATCACTTCCTGTTTGGAACGTGGCGGCTAACAGGTTAGCTCTGTCCATGTATATGTAAAGTTTATGGTTAGCACTCCAGCGTCACGCCTCTCTTGGGCGACTAAAGTTTATCTAGAACATAAACTCTTAGAGACGGAGCTCAGAGCAGAGCTGTGCCCTGGAGGATGAGGAAGTGTCTGGGGAGGGGGAAGTCTGGGCTGTTTGCTCAGCCCCAACACAAAGAGAAGCTCTGTATAGTCAATCCAATGTCGAGAGTCCTGTCTAACAACCTGTGATCAGTCTGGTGTTTTTACTGCAGTGGAGCAGACGCAAGACTGAGGACTTTTTACTTCTGTGGGGTATTAAAGAGGAGGTATTTACTTCTGTGGGGTATTAAAGAGGAGGTATTTACTTCTGTGGGGTATTAAAGAGGAGGTATTTACTTCTGTGGGGTATTAAAGAGGAGGTATTTACTTCTGTGGGGTATTAAAGAGGAGGTATTTACTTCTGTGGGGTATTAAAGAGGAGGTATTTACTTCTGTGGGGTATTAAAGAGGAGGTATTTACTTCTGTGGGGTATTAAAGAGGAGGTATTTACTTCTGTGTATTAAAGAGGAGGTATTTACTTCTGTGGGGTATTAAAGAGGAGGTATTTACTTCTGTGGGGTATTAAAGAGGAGGTATTTACTTCTGTGTATTAAAGAGGAGGTATTTACTTCTGTGGGGTATTAAAGAGGAGGTATTTACTTCTGTGGGGTATTAAAGAGGAGGTATTTACTTCTGTGGGGTATTAAAGAGGAGGTATTTACTTCTGTGGGGTATTAAAGAGGAGGTATTTACTTCTGTGGGGTATTAAAGAGGAGGTATTTACTTCTGTGGGGTATTAAAGAGCAGGTATTTACTTCTCTGTGCTAAGCCCCTCCCCCTTCAGAGCACTATCACACTCAGCTGCATCGCACTAATGAAACTCCTGCACATCAGCTCAGGTTTGTCACGTCATAGTGCAGTTTGTGTCATGTTTTTGTTTATTTATGGAGGATTGTCGTGTGGAGCGTGGGTGATGTAGACTTGTGGGCGGAGCCTCGTAAAGACTCATACTGTTAACTGTACATGGATGACATTAAAGCCTCTTCAGACGTGTTTTTGATGAGAAAACATAACACGGAGGAAAGTTTGAAAAAGTCCATTTTGTAGAACACCTCGTCTTCAATGAGAAAAGGCTGAACACAAAAGTGTAAAACAGTTTTTACCTTGACACCGTCGTTTTTCTTGCCTCCACTTTTGCCTCCTGAGCGCAGCACGAACAGAGCCAAAAAAACCAGAGTCAGAAAGAACGGCAGGAACGCAGAGAAGAGCAGCCACGCCATCGAAACAATACTCGAAATATACACGAAAAGTACACGGAAAGTACACGAAGATATGGACAAAACTGGCAAAAAAAAAAGTCTCAAAACAAAACTTGACAGTGGAACAGGCAAAAAACAGAGAGCAAAATGTAAAAATATCAAATAAGAAATAAAAGAGAAACAGCAGCGTCAGTTCAAAGTGAATCTAAACAAAGAAAAGTGACACGTTTATATGAAAAAATTAATCCACAGAGAAACAGATCCAAAATGAGTCCGTAGTGCTCGTAATCCTGGTTTAGTCCGAGTTTAGACCTGGTCCGGACTCGTGTAGGCCTGATGTAGACCAAGTTTAGTCCTTAATGTTTAGTCCCGTTGTAGTCCTGTTGTAGACCTGTTGTAGTCCCGTTGCAGACCTGTTTTAGTCCTGTTGTAGTCCTGTTTTTTGTCCTGTTTTAGTCCCGTTTTAGTCCTGTTTTAGTCCTGTTGTAAACCTGTTGTAGTCCCGTTGTAGTCCTGTTGTAGACCTGTTGTAGTCCTGTTGTAGACCTGTTTTAGTCCTGTTGTAGTCCCGTTGTAGTCCTGTTGTAGACCTGTTGTAGTCCCGTTGTAGTCCTGTTGTAGACCTGTTGTAGTCCTGTTGTAGTCCTGTTGTAGTCCCGTTGTAGACCTGTTGTAGTCCTGTTTTAGTCCTGTTGTAGTCCCGTTGTAGACCTGTTGTAGACCTGTTGTAGTCCTGTTTTAGTCCTGTTGTAGACCTGTTGTAGTCCCGTTTGTAGTCCTGTTGTAGACCTGTTGTAGACCTGTTGTAGTCCTGTTGTAGTCCTGTTGTAGTCCCGTTGTAGTCCCGTTGTAGACCTGTTGTAGACCTGTTGTAGTCCTGTTTTAGTCCTGTTGTAGTCCCGTTGTAGTCCCGTTGTAGACCTGTTGTAGACCTGTTGTAGTCCTGTTGTAGTACTGTTGTAGACCTGTTGTAGTCCTGTTGTAGACCTGTTGTAGTCCTGGTGTAGACCTGTTGTAGTCCTGTTGTAGACCTGTTGTAGACCTGTTTGAGTCCTGGTTCAGTCCAGTCTGTTGTCATGTGGTGTAAATAGCAGCAGATCAAGTGTCCCAGACTCCACCCCCGACTCTGGACTAGATCTAGACTTTGGTCCAGATTTAGACCTCAGTCCAGGGGAAGTCCCTCTGGAGTCCCTGGGTCACTCTAGGTTTGAATCCTGACCTGAGTTTAATTTACAAAATACTTTCTCTTCTATCCCTGGACCCCACTGTGGTCCCGAGTCCAGGTTTAGACCAGGTTTAGTCCAGGTTTAGACCAGGTTTAGTCCTGGTTTAGTCCTGGTTTAGTCCAGGCTTAGTCCCAGTCTGTTCATGTGTTTGTATATCTGATCTTTCTCTGGTCTAAATTTGGATACTCGTCTAAGACCCTGGCCCGGACTCTCTGGGGGGGGTGAGGGGGTGAGAGAGTGAGGAGAGTGAGGGGGGTGAGGGGGGTGAGGAGGGTGAGGGGGGTGAGGGGGGTGAGGAGGGTGAGGGGGGTGAGGGGATGGAGGGGTGAGAAGGGAAACAGGAAGTGATCATGGACACACTTCCAGCTGCTTCGACTCTGGCTCCAGTTCTCTTTCTGTGTATAAACTCCTCTCCTCTCTCTGTCCCTTCTGTCCCCTCTGTGTCTCCTCTCTCTGTCCCTTCTGTCCCCTCTGTGTCCTCTCTGTGTCCCCTCTGTGTCCTCTCTCTGTCCCCTCTGTGTCCCCTCTGTGTCCCCTCTGTCCTCTCTCTGTCTCTGCTGCTTCAGACTCATTCTGGTCTTAAATGTTCGTATTAACCCTCTACATGATCCTGGGGTTTTTATTTCACTATTGTGTCTGTAAATCAAGATCTGAACATTAATAACTTTCCCCGAGGTCGCTCCTGTTAGCGTTAGCATTAGCGTTAGCCACAGGTTTGATTGACAGCACTAACTGTTTGAACAGGGCCCAGGAGAGATGCATGGACGACGTGTAAAACGTCTTCAGACGTGTTTCTGAGGAGGGGGCGGCGTTAGAACACGGGACAAACATAAACTGTTCTGCAGAATGCACAGGTTCAGATCTGGGTTAAGCTGAGGTCAGGGTTTGTCCTTTGATTCTCCTCCTCACATTCCACATGAAGCTTTTGTGACGTTCCTAAATTTAACCATGAGCTAAACACAGGGACGGCGGACCACAGCGCCAGAACGTCACCCTCCAACCCAAAGGTCAGCGGTTCGATCCTTTCACCCACCTGTTCTGAGTGAGAGTCTAGACAAGAGGTGACCTTTCCTCATATAAAAGCACTTTTACAAGAACAGCTTTGTCCTGTGGACCCATGTGATAAAAGAACATGCTGGAATAAATGTACTAGTCTGTCATTTTGATACTAAGTATACATTTGATACTTGATACCGATACTGACACCACAATGAAAATAAAACACTCTTTCTTTAGACAATAGAATTCAACAGTAAATGTTGTACTTTGTGTTCTGTTCCCATGTGTAAATCTGTGTAATCCCTCAGTGTGCAGCAGGGTCCAAAGCTTTAGGCTGTTTCATTCAGACCAGGATGGACTAAACCTGGAATAAAACTGGTTTAATCCAGGTTTAGTCCTGGTTTAGTCCTGCTTTAGTCCTGGTGTAGTCCAGTTTTAGTCCAGTTTTAGTCCAAGTTTAGACCAGGTTTTTGTTGAGTTTGATGAGTCACAAACTTAAAAAGTCACACTTTTTCCAAGGAAACAATATGAAACTTTCCTGATGTTGATAATTCAGAATAAAAGTGTTTTCTGTGACATCACCCTGTGGTCTAAACCATTCCAAACCCACACGGGGACAGTCAGGTTCTGTTCTACTTTTTCAGTGTTGTCTCGTTTAATTTAGTAGATATCTCCATAATAAGAGGATAATTGTATGGACCAATCAGGACACCAGACAGCAGAAGGACAGCCAATCAGAACGAGCCAAAATCACAACATGCTACAACACACTCAGAACAAGCAAAACACACGTGTAATGTCAAATCTGAAATCATAATTAAACTGAATAAATACATATTTTAGCCCAGAAGCATAAACTGACCTGAGAAATTCCTCGTGGCTAACATCGTCGTCAAGATGGCTCCCTGAGGAAAAGAGGAAGGAATGAAGGGAGGAAACAAGGAGGGAAGTGATTAGAAGAGGAGAGAAGACAAGGAAGTGAGGAGAGGAGGAGGTAAGGAGGAGAGGGAAAGACATAAGGAAGGAGGTAAGGAAAAAGAGGAGGAGAGGAGACAAGGGAGTGAGTAGAGGTGAGTAGAGGAGCTCAGGGCCGTCCGGCTGATGAGGTCTCTGTGCTCGGGGCCGTCCGGCTGATGAGGTCTCTGTGCTCGGGGCCGTCCGGCTGATGAGGTCTCTGTGCTCGGGGCCGTCCGGCTGATGAGGTCTCTTTGTATCGGTCTGTTGTGGTAAAGAAGGAGCTGAGTCCAAAGGCAAAGCTCCTCTCTCTTGGTCAGTCTACGCTCCTGCCCTCACCTATGGTCATGAGTTCTAGGTAATGACAGAATGGACAGGATCCCAGGTACTAGCGGTTGAAATGGGTTTCCTCCACAGGGCGGCTGGGCGCTCCCTTAGAGATAGGGTGAGGAGCTCGGTCACACAGGAAGAGCTCGGAGTAGAGCCGCTGCTCCTCTACATCGAGAGGATGCCTCCCTGGGGAGGTGTTCCGGGCATGTCCCACCAGGAGGAGGCCCCGGGGAAGACTCAGGACATGCTGGGGGGACTGTCGGAGGAAGTGTGTGGAGAGGGAAGTGGGGGCCTCCCTCCTCAAACTGCTGATAAAGCGGAAGAAACTGGATGGAGATGGGAGAAGAGAGAGAGGAAGGAGGGAAAGAGGAGAGAGAGATACAAAGGTACAGAGGTGTAGAGTTTGTACCTTGAGTTTTCGTCGAGCGTTGAATTTCTTGAGGCACTCGACGGTCTCCTGGCGGTGCATACAGGACGCCACAGTGGACCGGTGCTGACGAGAGAACACAAGATTATCACAAACCAGAGACAATATTTCAGTTTGACATTTGAGACATTTTGTTTGTGTCTGTGTGGAGTTTGCATGTTCTCCCTGTGTCTGTGTGGAGTTTGCATGTTCTCCCTGTGCCTGTGTGGAGTTTCCTCTGGTTTCCTCTATCAATCCAACACATGCAAACTAAATCAAATCCTCCAGCTAAGTTGACCTGACCAAAAATCAGGACAAAACCAGGACTAAACCAGAACTAAACCAGAACTAAACCAGGACAAAACCAGGACTAAACCAGGACAAAAATCAGGACTAAACCAGATCTAAACCAGGTATAAACCAGTACTAATCCAGGACTAAACCAGGACTAAACTAGAACTAAACCAGGACTAAATCAGGACTAAATCAGGACTAAACCAGTACTAATCCTCACAGAGATCCAGGGGTGCTTCAGAGCCTCTGCTGCTGTGATGCGTTTGGACGGGTTTATGGTCAGCATCTTATTGATCAGATCCTTGGCCTCAGGAGTCACTGTGTCCCACTCAGGAGACGGGAACTAAAAATACAAAATAAAACTATTTAAACTACAGGATAGACGAGCTTTTTGGCAAAAAAAAAAGTCAGGAGAAAAGGAAACAGTGAACAACAAAATACATCTTTTTATTGAACCTCAACTCTACAGGAGACCCAGGCTTTTCAGAATAAAACTACAGAACTGAAGAGTACTGAGCCCTTTCACAGTAAAAGCACTGAGCCCATTTCAGTCCCAGGGTTCTGTAGAAGCCAATGGGCCAAACTCATCGGTGCTAGGTACATCTGTGTAGCCAGCGTATCATGTGACCTCCCTGACCAATCAGAGCGAGAGCAGAACGAGCCGGTGCTAAAATAAAAAAGCCGATGATCTGAAAACAGGCAACACTCGGAACTACCACATTTATAGAGTTGTTGTGATGTCACTTCATCAGTTGAAAACAGTGTTTACAGTTTCCTCTTTTCTTTTGTGCGATGACACATGTCACATTAAAAAGAGACTACAGGTATTTAAAGCTAACAAGGTCACACACATGGATCTATGGTCAAAACTGTGACCAAAAGTGTAAGAGCGGGAAGCTAACCGAGGCTAAGCTAGTGTTAGCGCTGATCTGCAGTAGTTATATACAGACTGACGTTATGAGAGATTATGACATTATTTACATGTTTGATGCAGTTTGTGGCTAAACAATTTTTAAAGGAAACTGAACAAAAAAACTCTGACTCTTTCACAGTAAAAAGTGGGTTAAAGCCCCACTACGGGACATTTCGTCACATTAGAACAGGGTTAAAGCTCCACTACGGGACATTTCGTCACATTAGAACAGGGTTAAAGCTCCACTGCGGGACATTTCCTCACATTAGAACAGGGTTAAAGCCCCACTGCGGGACGTTTTGTCAAATTCTGGACTCACATCGTAGGCTCCAGCTTTGATCTGCTGATAGAGTCTGTGCTGATCCTCATCCCAGAACGGAGGATAACCAACGAGCAAGATGTACAAGATCACACCTGGAACACAGAGAGAGACCGGACTGAACCAGGACTAGACCAGGACTGAACCAGGACTGAACCAGGACTAGACCAGGACTGAACCAGGACTCAACCAGGACTGAACCAGGACTGAACCAGGAGACGTACCACAGGCCCACAGATCCACTGCTTTGCCGTAAGGATCTTTCCTCAGGACTTCAGGAGACAGATATCCAGGAGTCCCAGCGAATCCTGCACAAAAACACATTTATAAAACACATTTATGATCCAAAATTAAACATCATATAACACAAGTGTGGCCCTCAGCAGTTTGATTTGCATTTTGCCATAAAATGGTGGTCGTTGTTGTTGTTGTTATCGTAACTCAGTGAGTTCAGCTGTGTGTTGTTGTGGTTGTTGTTGTTTCTCTTGTTGTGGTGACGGTGGCTGTTGTTGTGGTGTTGTACCTCAGTGAGTTCAGCTGTGTGTTGATGTGGTTGTTGTTGTTGCTGTGGTGGTGGTTGTGGTTGTTGTAAATTAGTGAGTTCAGGTGTGTGTTTTTGCTCTTGTTGTGGTGGTGATGGTGGCTGTTGTTGTGGTGTTGTACCTCAGTGAGTTCAGGTGTGTGTTGATGTGGTTGTTGTTGTGGTGGAGGTTGTTGTTGTTGTGGTGGTGGTTGTTGTTGTTCTAACTGATTGAGTTCAAGTGTGTGTTGTTGCTGTTGTTGTGGTTGTTGTTGTGGTGGTGACAATGGCTGTTCTTGTGGTTGTTGTAACTCAGTGAGTTCAGGTGTGTTTTGTTGTTGTGCTGGAGGTTGTTGCTGTTGTTGCAGTTGTTGTTGTGGTGGTGGTGGTTGTAACTCAGTGAGTTCAGGTGTGTTGTTGTTGTGGTTGCTTTTGTTGTTGTGGTTGTTATGGTTGCTGTTGTGGTTGTTGTGGTTGCTGTTGTGGTTGTTATGGTTGCTGTTGTGGTTGTTGTGGTTGCTGTTGTGGTTGTTGTGGTTGCTGTTGTGGTGGTTGTTTTTGTTGTGGTGGTTGTTGTTGCTGTTGTTGTGGTTGCTGTTGTGGTGGTTGTTTTTGTTGTGGTGGTTGTTGTTGCTGTTGTTGTGGTTGCTGTTGTGGTTGTTGTGGTTGTGGTGGTTGTTTTTGTTGTGGTGGTTGTTGTTGCTGTTGTTGTGGCTGTTGTGGTTGTTGTGGTTGTTGTGGTTGTTATGGTTGCTGTTGTGGTTGCTGTTGTGGTGGTTGTTTTTGTTGGGGTGGTTGTTGTTGCTGTTGTTGTGGCTGTTGTGGTTGTTGTGGTTGTTATGGTTGCTGTTGTGGTTGTTGTGGTTGCTGTTGTGGTTGCTGTTGTGGTGGTTGTTTTTGTTGGGGTTGTTGTGGTTGCTGTTGTGGTGGTTGTTTTTGTTGTTGTGGTTGTTGTTGTTGCTGTTGTTGTGGTTGCTGTTGTGGTTGTTGTTGCTGTTGTTGTTGTTGTGGTGGTTGTTATGGTGCTGGTGTTGTTATGACACAGGTGAGGTCAGGTGTGAGGTCAGGGGTGTGTCGTTGTAGTTGAAATACATGAACCACATTTCCCAGAAGTCTTTGCTCACCGAACCATGCCTGCTGATCTCCCTCCACCTCGATGGCCAAACCGAAGTCCGCCAGCTTCACCGCCGCTCCTTTGGACTTAGAGGCGAGGAGGAGGTTCTCCGGCTAAAGACACAAGAGAAGGAGAAGAAGAGAGACAAGAACGACTTAAAAGAGGAGATGTTTTACTGCTATGGGGTATTAAAGAGGGGGTATTTACGTCAAACATGGTCGGAGGGAGTGGAGAGCAGACTGATATTGCTCTTTATAAAACCAGAGACATCACCATAGCGTTTGGTCACAACCAAATAAAGCTCTGTGAGGCCAGAGGTCAGAGGCTACAGCGGCTAATCTGCAACCAGGATCATATGTGCAAATCCAAACAGGAACAGCCACTCAGGAGCAAGGTTGTCAATCAAACCTGTTGCTAAAGCTACTTCAGAGAAAGAAGGCACCTGGGTATTATTAATGTTTATATCTTGATTTATAGACACAATAGAAATGAAATAAAAAACCCAGGATCATGTCAAGGGGGTTAAAAGCAGCAGGTAAAGAGAGGACACGTTCATAGAAAGTGAACTGGAGTCAGATCTCGAAGGAACCAGTTTGCTAGCGTGTTAGCTATGTCCAGAGATATATAGTCTATGTATCAAATATACAGACACATCAGTCTGGAGCTTCCAGGCAACGTTTTAAAGAACAAAAGCACCAAACAGTCGATATGAAGCAGACGCCATTTTAAATATTTTGAATCAGAAGATTGTGCTCTGCTTTAGGATCTGGGGCTAAATCTGACGACATGCTCCTCTGAGGGCCAGTGTGTTCCTCTGAGGCGAGCTCCTCTGAGGGGAGTTCCTCCGAGGGGAGCTCCTCTGAGGCGCGCTCCTCCGAGGGGAGTTCCTCCGAGGGGAGCTCCTCTGAGGCGCGCTCCTCCGAGGGGAGCTCCTCCGAGGGGAGCTCCTCCGAGGGGAGCTCCTCTGAGGCGCGCTCCTCCGAGGCGCGCTCCTCCGAGGGGAGCTCCTCCAAGGGTTTCTCATGGACACAGCTCTGACCTTGAGATCACGATGCACCACTCCCATCTGATGACAGTGCAGCACGGCCTCCAGGATCTGCTGGATACAGTGGCTGTGGGGTCAGGGGTCACAGGGGTCACAGAGGGGTCACAGAGGGGTCAGGGTTAATAGAAGCGTATTTAAATGTGCACATGAATATAGAGGCACATACCTGGCGTCTGCTTCACTGTAGTACTCACGAGCCACGATGTCCTCAAACAGCTCTCCTCCGGTCACTCTACATCAAACATGAGATCATTTTAAGATGGTTCAGATCTGAAACGTCAGCTTTAAGTATCTGCCCGATATCGACCGATACCAGAGCACAGCCTGAAAACAGCATTTATTTACTTTAAACAAAAACAAACTGATCCTAATGTTCATGGAGCTGTAATTCACCTCTAAAGTAAATCTTATTAATATCAACTTATTACATCACTTTATATTTATATTTATATTTATATGTCCAACCAGAATATCACCTGAACCGATATTTGGAGCCGATATCTGATCCAGTAAATGTTTCAGTATCTCCCTGATTCTTTACATTTAAATCTATAAAATGTCTCATTAATGATTAAACTTACAAATAGAAGAACTCGAACACAAACATATGAAAGTGAAAGTGAAAGTGAAAGTGAAAGTGAAAGTGTGTCTCACAGGTCAAAGATGAGGTAGTGGTGGTTCTCCTCAGAAATGCTGTCGTGAAGTCGCACTGAAATAAAACACAAAACACAGTCAGGCCTGTAACTACTGAGGAACTCGATACTCGATACTCGATACCAATACCGCGATGATGATAAAAAACACTTGAGTTCTTCTCTCAAACTGGAAAGACTGTGTTTCACCTTGTGATGTCATCATGTGGTGATACAGGAAGTGCTCCACTGTGTTTTTAAACTCCACCTTCACTAGATTCATTTTAGATAAAATCTGGAACTGCCCATTTCTATTGAACTAAAGGTAAAAGGAGCTGTTCACTAGAAAACCACTCCATGACATCACAAGGTGGAACAGAGCGTTTTGAGCTTTGGAGATGTCACAGAATAATAATAAAGTGACTCAAATAAATGAAACAAAACACAACTCCAGTGTTTGAGGAGGAAACATTAGAACATGGATTAAAGCGACAACAGTCAGTTTGTGACACAGGAGCTCCCTGACACACGGGGAGGGCATCTGACACACGGGGAGGGCATCTGACACACGGGGAGGGCATCTGACACACAGGGAGGGCATCTGACACACGGGGAGGGCATCTGGAGGGCATCTGACACACGGGGAGGGCATCTGACACACAGGGAGGGCATCTGACACACGGGGAGGGCATCTGACACACGGGGAGGGCATCTGACACACGGGGAGGGCATCTGGAGGGCATCTGACACACGGGGAGGGCATCTGACACACACAGGGAGGGCATCTGACACACACAGGGAGGGCATCTGACACACGGGGAGGGCATCTGACACACGGGGAGGGCATCTGACACACGGGGAGGGCATCTGACACACGGGGAGGGCATCTGACACACAGGGAGGGCATCTGACACACGGGGAGGGCATCTGACACACGGGGAGGGCATCTGACACACAGGGAGGGCATCTGACACACGGGGAGGGCATCTGGAGGGCATCTGACACACGGGGAGGGCATCTGACACACAGGGAGGGCATCTGACACACGGGGAGGGCATCTGACACACGGGGAGGGCATCTGACACACGGGGAGGGCATCTGGAGGGCATCTGACACACGGGGAGGGCATCTGACACACACAGGGAGGGCATCTGACACACACAGGGAGGGCATCTGACACACGGGGAGGGCATCTGACACACGGGGAGGGCATCTGACACACGGGGAGGGCATCTGACACACGGGGAGGGCATCTGACACACAGGGAGGGCATCTGACACACAGGGAGGGCATCTGGCGCAGGAGTACGGTGCTGTACTCGTCTGATATTATGTCTTCTTACTGTGAGCCTCAGATTTCACTGTGGAGGAGGATTATTATGGGATGTCCTGCCCACACATTGCTCAGGTGTGTTACCTAGCAACAGAAACACGCGCCGTCTCCGCGCAGAGGCAGAAACGAGAGAACGCAAGAAAATAAAAGACTTTTATGAGCGATGCTCAGGCTGTAACTCCATTTAACCGTTATTTTTAAACACAGTTAAAATGAGTCCAAGAGGGAGGGCATCTGACACAATCTGACACACGGGGAGGGCATCTGACACAATCTGACACACGGGGAGGGCATCTGACACAATCTGACACGCAGGGAGGGCATCTGACACAATCTGACACTGTGGTGTCCAGTGGAGCTGACGCCGCCATAAACGTCATCACAACAAAGCGCCGCTGTAGCGCCCCCTGTGGACAGAAGCACACACACATATACACACACATATACACACACATATACACACACATATACACACACATATACACACACACATACACACACATACACACACATATACACACACACATACACACACATATACACACACAAAAATCACATTCTATCATCTAAATAAAGAGTTTTAATTATTATCATAGTTTTATCAGTCGATACTTTGGACAGTACTTGTACTCTGTGTACTTTGGACAGTACTTGTACTCTGTGTACTTTGGACAGTACTTGTACTCTGTGTACTTTGGACAGTACTTGTACTCTGTGTACTTTGGACAGTACTTGTACTCTGTGTACTTTGGACAGTACTTGTACTCTGTGTACTTTGGACAGTACTTGTACTCTGTGTACTTTGGACAGTACTTGTACTCTGTGTACTTTGGACAGTACTTGTACTCTGTGTACTTTGGACAGTACTTGTACTCTGTGTACTTTGGACAGTACTTGTACTCTGTGTACTTTGGACAGTACTTGTACTCTGTGTACTTTGGACAGTACTTGTACTCTGTGTATCGTCTTTTATTCCTCACACATTAGTGTTTTCTTTGTTGAAGTCTTGAGTTGCACTTTGTGCGGCTCACGCCTCTGTAACACTCACACTCACACAAAAGAACAAGTTCACACACTTGAAATAAAATGAGTTTAAATCCTCCGACCACTTCACTCTGAGGACGTTCACTTCCACAGACCAAACAAACCAGAGGAGGAGAAGAAAAGAACAAAAAGAGAAGAAGAAAAGTACAAAAAGAGAAGAAGAAAAGTACAAAAAGAGAAGAAGAAAAGTACAAAAAGAGAAGAAGAAAAGTACAAAAAGAGAAGAAGAAAAGTACAAAAAGAGAAGAAGAAAAGTACAAAAAGAGAAGAAGAAAAGTACAAAAAGAGAAGAAGAAAAGTACAAAAACACAGGAAGTAGAGCTGAGCTGTGAACAGAATCCTCTGCTCTGAAAACTCATCCAAAACAGAGACTGGACAGTTTCAACAAACGTTTAACTAAATAAAGACGTTACATGTTGTTGTTGTTTAACTGTCAGATTTTTACACAGAAGAAGAGGGAGGGCATCTGACACACGGGGAGGGCATCTGACACACAGGGAGGGCATCTGACACACGGGGAGGGCATCTGACACACGGGGAGGGCATCTGACACACAGAGAGGACAATGAATATGTAAGTTAGCAGTACGAGTCTGTACGAGGCTCCGCCCACAAGCATCTCTTTCATATCCCATAGAAGTAAATACCTCCTCTTTATACCCCACAGATGTAATTGCCCTTTTTCAGAGTCTTTCAGACTTTTTCAGAGTCTTTCAGAGTCTTTCAGAGTCTTTCAGAGTCTTTCAGAGTCTTTCCGGGGCTTTCCGAGTCTTTCAGAGTCTTTCCGAGTCTTTCAGAGTCTTTCAGAGTCTTTCCGAGTCTTTCAGAGTCTTTCAGAGTCTTTCCGGGTCTTTCCGAGTCTTTCAGAGTCTTTCAGAGTCTTTCAGAGTCTTTCCGAGTCTTTCCGAGTCTTTCAGAGTCTTTCCGGGTCTTTCCGAGTCTTTCAGAGTCTTTCCGGGTCTTTCAGAGTCTTTCAGAGTCTTTCAGAGTCTTTCAGAGTCTTTCCGGGTCTTTCCGGGTCTTTCAGAGTCTTTCCGGGTCTTTCAGAGTCTTTCCGAGTCTTTCAGAGTCTTTCAGAGTCTTTCCGGGTCTTTCCGAGTCTTTCAGAGTCTTTCAGAGTCTTTCAGAGTCTTTCAGAGTCTGTTTGGGGCCATGTTGTGTCGTCTCTGTTCTGATCTGTGTCATTTATGAATTATTGACGTGTTGCCTCCAGCGTCGCTCGACATCACATCCATAATTCAACAAACTAACTCGGTCACTACAGAACACAGAGAATCTGGAGTTTAACTACAGACCAGACTAGGACCAGACCAGGACCAGACCAGGACCAGACCAGGACCAGACCTGGACCAGGACCAGGACCAGACCAGGACCAGACCAGGACCAGACCAGGACAGGACCAGACCAGGACCAGACCAGGACAGGACCAGACCAGGACCAGACCAGGACCAGACCAGGACCAGACCATGACCAGACCATGACCAGACCCGGACCAGGACCAGACCTGGACCAGGACCAGACCAGGACCAGGACCACCACAAACCAAGTCTGAACCAACACTGTCTCCAGACTAAAAGGTCAAACTCTATTTCAATCCTAAGGAAAATCAATCACACAACGTTCTATTCCATGTGTGTTATGTGTGTGTGAGAGTGTGTGTGTGTGTGTGTGTGTGTGAGGGCGTGTGTGTGTGAGGGGGTGGGGGTGTGTGTGTGTGTGTGAGGGCGGGTGTGTGTGTGTGTGTGTGAGGGCGTGTGTGTGTGTGAGGGCGTGTGTGTGTGTGAGGGCGTGTGTGTGTGTGAGGGCATGTGTGTGTGAGAGGGGGTGTGTGTGTGTGTGTGAGGGTGTGTGTGTGTGAGAGGGGGTGGGGGTGTGTGTGTGAGGGCGTGTGTGTGTGAGAGGGGGTGTGTGTGTGTGTGTGTGAGGGTGTGTGTGTGTGAGGGGGGGTGTGTGTGTGTGTGTGAGGGCGTGTGTGTGTGTGAGGGGGGGTGTGTGTGTGAGGGCGTGTGTGTGTGTGAGGGCGTGTGTGTGTGTTATATGTGTGTGTGTGTGAGGGCGTGTGTGTGTGAGAGGGGGTGTGTGTGTGTGTGTGAGGGCGTGTGTGTGTGAGAGGGGGTGTGTGTGTGTGTGTGTGTGAGGGCGTGTGTGTGTGAGGGGGTGTGTGAGGGTGTGTGCGTGTGTGTGTGTGTGAGGGCGTGTGTGTGTGTGAGGGCGTGTGTGTGTGTGTGAGGGCGTGTGTGTGTGTGTGAGGGCGTGTGTGTGTGTGAGGGCGTGTGTGTGTGAGGGGGTGTGTGAGGGGGTGTGTGTGTGTGTGTGTGTGTGTGTGAGGGCGTGTGTGTGTGTGAGGGCGTGTGTGTGTGTGTGAGGGCGTGTGTGTGTGTGTGAGGGCGTGTGTGTGTGTGAGGGCGTGTGTGTGTGTGAGGGCGTGTGTGTGTGTTATGTGTGTGTGTGTGTGTGTGTGAGGGCGTGTGTGTGTGTGAGGGCGTGTGTGTGTGTGAGGGCGTGTGTGTGTGTTATATGTGTGTGTGTGTGAGGGCGTGTGTGTGTGTGTGAGGGCGTGTGTGTGTGTGAGGGCGTGTGTGTGTGTTATGTGGGTGTGTGTGTGTGTGTGTGTGAGGGCGTGTGTGTGTGTGTGAGGGTGTGTGTGTGTGTGTGTGTGAGGGCGTGTGTGTGTGTGAGGGCGTGTGTGTGTGTGAGGGTGTGTGTGTGTGAGGGCGTGTGTGTGTGTTATATGTGGGGGTGTGTGTGTGTGTGTGAGGGCGTGTGTGTGTGTGAGGGCGTGTGTGTGTGTGAGGGTGTGTGTGTGTGAGGGCGTGTGTGTGTGTTATATGTGTGTGTGTGTGAGGGCGTGTGTGTGTGTGTGAGGGCGTGTGTGTGTGTGTGAGGGCGTGTGTGTGTGTGAGGGTGTGTGTGTGTGAGGGCGTGTGTGTGTGTTATATGTGTGTGTGTGTGAGGGCGTGTGTGTGTGTGTGAGGGCGTGTGTGTGTGTGAGGGTGTGTGTGTGTGAGGGCGTGTGTGTGTGTTATATGTGTGTGTGTGTGAGGGCGTGTGTGTGTGTGTGAGGGCGTGGCGGCAGGTTAGCTCTGTGCATTTATATAAAGTCTATACTAGCACGTTATTGATTATGATTAAATTTTTCGATACTTTTTACTTTTGATCAGTTGTTTGTCTTTTCCGTTTCAGTCCAGACTCACATTTTAAACCAGGACCTGAAGTCAGAGGTGATTAAAGCCACACTGTGCAAAAGCCTCGTGTCCATGGAGACGGTAAAGAACCTCATGATTGGTTTTCTGTTTGTTGTAGCTGATTAAAGTCAGATTTGTTTTGTTGTGAGGCTCCACTAACACACCCAGCACATTCAGACACGAGGGGAGTGTCCTGCCCAAGGACACGACAGCAGAACACACGAGAGGGAATCGAACTCACTCTCCTCATGAACAGAAACCAGGATGAAACGGCACTTTGACTCACCGATGTTTGGATGTTTGAGCAGTCGACAGATACGAGCCTCACGATCCAACTTCTGATGATCTGAAAACAAAGAGAAACAGGTCTGAAACAGGACTGAAACAGGTCTGAAACAGGACTGAAACAGGTCTGAAACAGGTCTAAAACAGGTCTGAAACAGGACTAAAACAGGTCTGAAACAGGACTAAAACAGGTCTGAAACAGGTCTAAAACAGGTCTGAAACAGGACTAAAACAGGTCTAAAACAGGTCTGAAACAGGACTAAAACAGGTCTGAAACAGGACTAAAACAGGTCTGAAACAGGTCTGAAACAGGACTGAAACAGGTCTGAAACAGGACTGAAACAGGTCTAAAACAGGTCTGAAACAGGACTGAAACAGGTCTGAAACAGGTCTGAAACAGGACTGAAACAGGTCTGAAACAGGTCTGAAACAGGTCTGAAACAGGACTGAAACAGGTCTGAAACAGGACTGAAACAGGTTTGAAACAGGACTGAAACAGGTCTGAAACAGGACTGAAACAGGTCTGAAACAGGACTGAAACAGGTCTGAAACAGGACTAAAACAGGTCTGAAACAGGACTAAAACAGGTCTGAAACAGGACTGAAACAGGTCTGAAACAGGACTAAAACAGGTCTGAAACAGGACTAAAACAGGTCTGAAACAGGACTGAAACAGGTCTGAAACAAGACTAAAACAGGTCTGAAACAGGACTAAAACAGGTCTGAAACAGGACTGAAACAGGTCTGAAACAGGTCTGAAACAGGTCTGAAACAGGACTAAAACAGGTCTGAAACAGGACTAAAACAGGTCTGAAACAGGTCTGAAACAGGTCTGAAACAGGACTGAAACAGGTCTGAAACAGGTCTGAAACAGGACTGAAACAGGACTAAAACAGGACTAAAACAGGACTAAAACAGGTCTGAAACAGGACTGAAACAGGACTAAAACAGGTCTGAAACAGGACTGAAACAGGTCTGAAACAGGACTAAAACAGGTCTGAAACAGGACTGGAACAGGTCTGAAACAGGACTGAAACAGGACTGAAACAGGACTAAAACAGGTCTGAAACAGGACTGAAACAGGACTGAAACAGGTCTGAAACAGGTCTGAAACAGGTCGGAAACAGGTCGGAAACAGGTCTGAAACAGGACTGAAACAGGTTTGAAACAGGACTGAAACAGGACTGAAACAGGTCTGAAACAGGTCTGAAACAAGTCGGAAACAGGTCTGAAACAGGACTAAAACAGGTCTGAAACAGGACTGAAACAGGACTAAAACAGGTCTGAAACAGGACTGAAACAGGACTAAAACAGGTCTGAAACAGGACTGAAACAGGTCTGAAACAGGACTGAAACAGGTCTGAAACAGGACTGAAACAGGTCTGAAACAGGACTAAAACAGGTCTGAAACAGGACTAAAGCAGGTCTGAAACAGGACTGAAACAGGACTAAAACAGGACTAAAACAGGACTGAAACAGGACTGAAACAGGTCTGAAACAGGTCTGCAACAGGTCGGAAACAGGTCGGAAACAGGTCTGAAACAGGACTGAAACAGGTCTGAAACAGGACTGAAACAGGACTGAAACAGGTCTGAAACAGGACTGAAACAGGACTGAAACAGGACTGAAACAGGTCTGAAACAGGTCTGAAACAGGTCGGAAACAGGTCGGAAACAGGTCTGAAACAGGACTAAAACAGGTCTGAAACAGGACTAAAACAGGTCTGAAACAGGACTAAAACAGGTCTGAAACAGGTCTGAAACAGGACTGAAACAGGACTAAAACAGGTCTGAAACAGGACTAAAACAGGTCTGAAACAGGACTGAAACAGGTCTGAAACAGGACTGAAACAGGTCTGAAACAGGACTAAAACAGGTCTGAAACAGGACTAAAACAGGACTAAATTAGGACTAAACCGGGTCTAAACCAGGACTAAACCAGCACTTATCTGACACACACAGGGAGGGCATCTGACACACACAGGGAGGGCATCTGACACATGGGGAGGGCATCTGACACACACAGGGAGGGCATCTGACACACAGCCTTGGCTCTGGTGTGAATGCTGGCGTCTGATTGGCTGGCTGCTTGTTGCTTGGTAACGGAGTAAAGTTGACGTTCTCCTGCAGCAGTGAGTTATGTAACACTCAGATTATGTCCAGAAAATAAAACCACAAAACTCACAACACGAGATTCACCCAAGATCTGAGTCCTGCTGTAGTCCTGGTTTAGTCCTGGTTTAATCCTGGTTTAGTCCTGGTTTAGTCCTGGTTTAGTCCTGGTTCAGTCCTGGTTTAGGCCTGATTCAGTCCTGGTTTAGTCCTGGTTTAGTCCTGGTTTAGGCCTGATTCAGTCCTGGTTTAGTCCTGGTTTAGTCCTGGTTTAGTCCTGGTTTAGTCCTGGTTCAGTCCTGGTTCAGTCCTGGTTTAGTCCTGGTTTAGTCCTGGTTTAGTCCTGGTTCAGTCCTGGTTCAGTCCTGGTTTAGTCCTGGTTTATGGAGCCACAAAGACAAAATAAGATTCAGATGCTGTGTCTGAATGTCTCCCCCAGCCCACAGTCCCTCCTCTTCGTCGGGCTCATATCTCCTCCTCTTCATCGGGCTCTTCATCGGGCTCATATCTCCTCCTCTTCATCGGGCTCATATCTCCTCCTCTTCGTCGGGCTCATATCTCCTCCTCTTCGTCGGGCTCATATCTCCTCCTCTTCGTCGGGCTCATATCTCCTCCTCTTCATCGGGCTCTTCATCGGGCTCTTCATCGGGCTCATATCTCCTCCTCTTCATCGGGCTCTTCATCGGGCTCTTCATCGGGCTCATATCTCCTCCTCTTCATCGGGCTCTTCATCGGGCTCTTCATCGGGCTCATATCTCCTCCTCTTCGTCGCCCTCCTCTCTGTTCGCTCATGTTACTTAAGATCGTTATATTTAAGGTTTAACTATAAAAAGTTATAATTCTTTGCCCAGTTTGGATGTTTTTTTTCATGTTACTTCCTGGTTGGAGATCATGACATCACACACGGAACTGTTACCGAGCAACCACGTGTACCAAACTCCACTAACGTCACAGATCTGACACATAAAAATGTAAGAAAATAAACTTTATTTTGTTGAATCATGTTTAAAGTGTCAGAAAAATATGTTTCTTGTGTAAATTGAGCCAAACGTTTGGACAGAATTCTCCCAGTGTGATGTCATCAGTGTGATGTCATCAGTGTGATGTCATCAGTGTGATGTCATCAGTGTGATGTCATCAGTGTGATGTCATCAACATGTCATAAACTGTTACTTTAACAGATAAACTGTTTTTTGTCACAAACATTCTAACAGCATTAAAATGGCGTGACCTTGTCCAGTGGACAGAAGGGGACAGTGGGACATTCAGACACAGACAGAGTCATTTGTCATGATTTGGTGCTGGTTTAGTCCGGGTTTAGACTTGATGTGGATTTGGTCCTGGTCTAGTCCGGGTCTAGTCCGGGTCTAGTCCGGGTCTAGTCCGGGTCTAGTCCGGGTCTAGTCCGGGTTTAGTCCTGGTGAGTTCCCTGGTCTCCGTCTTTTGTGGAGACAGAGGTGGATAGAGATAAATTAGCATTAGCATTAGCATTAGCACACAGTGAGTCTGGGGCAGCCATTACCTAAGTGTTTTAATCAGAATCAGAATCATTAGATTTTTATTGCCATAGTCTGTGAACACAGTTCACAAACTAGGAACTTGCTTCGGTGAAAAAGTGCAACATAAACACACTGAATAAATACAAATACGAATAAGGGCATGCACAAAGTTAAAAAAGATATGCTTAAAAAAAATCAAGTGAAATACTTAAAAGGGAGAAAAATATATACAACAAAAAAATATACAACAAATAAACATGTTTACATGGTGTTTCTGTCACTTCTGCTTCTCCTTCTACATGAACTGACACTACAGGCCAAATTTATTTTTTCAATTTTTTTTTGGTCACTTTGGTCTTTTAGCAACAAACTTTGATGTGGAAACAACAACCCGGTCACTTTGTACCAAAACATGTTTTAAAAATGAATTATATCAACTTACAGCCAGTGAGTTCAATGGGACTGGAAATCACACAGAGCAAACTTTACACACACAGCAAACTTTACACACAAACAGCAAACTTTACACACACAGAGCAAACTTTACACACAGAGCAAACTTTACACCCAGAGCAAACTTTACACACAGAGCAAACTTTACACACAAACAGCAAACTTTACACACACAGAGCAAACTTTACACACAGAGCAAACTTTACACACGCAGCAAACTTTACGCACAGAGCAAACTTTACACACACTGCAAACTTTACACACAGAGCACACTTTACACACAGAGCAAACTTTACACACAGAGCAAACTTTACACACACACAGAGCAAACTTTACACACACATAGAGCAAACTTTACACACAAACAGCTAACTTTACACACAAACAGCAAACTTTACACACACATAGAGCAAACTTTACACACACAGCAAACTTTACACAAACAGCAAACTTTACACACACAGAGCAAACTTTACACACAGAGCAAACTTTACACACAGAACAAACTTGACTAACAGAGCAAACTTTACACACAGAGCAAACTTTACACACACATAGATCAAACTTTACACACAAACAGCAAACGTTACACACACAGCAAACTTTACACACACAGAGCAAACTTTACACACACAGAGCAAACTTGACACACACAGAGCAAACTTTACACACACAGAGCAAACTTTACACACAGAGCAAACTTTACACACAGAGCAAACTTTACACACACAGCAAACTTTACACACACAGCAAACTTTACACACACAGCAAACTTTACACACAGAGAGCAAACTTTACACACACAGATCAAACTTTACACACAAACAGCAAACTTTACACACAGAACAAACTTTACACACACACAGATCAAACTTTACACACAAACAGCAAACTTTACACACACACACAGCAAACTTTACACACACAGAGCAAACTTTACACACACAGCAAACTTTACACACACACAGCAAACTTTACACACACAGCAAACTTTACACACATAGCAAACTTTACACTAGGGATGGGATGATATACGATAATATTGTTAATCGCAATAAAAAGCAATAGCAAACTACACACATAGAGCAAACGTTACACACAGTGCAACCTTTACACACACAGCAAACTTTACACACACACGCAGCAAACTTTACACACACAGATCAAACTTTACACACACAGTGCAACCTTTACACACACAGCAAACTTTACACACACACGCAGCAAACTTTACACACACAGATCAAACTTTACACACACAGATCAAACTTTACACACACAGATCAAACTTTACACACACATAGAGCAAACTTTACACACACAGATCAAACTTTACACACAGATCAAACTTTACACACACAGATCAAACTTTACACATAGATCAAACTTTACACACACACAGATCAAACTTTACACACACAGATCAAATTTTACACACACAGAGCAAACTTTACACACAGAGCAAACTTTACACACAGAGCAAACTTTACACACACAGCAAACTTTACACACACAGAGCAAATTTTACACACACAGAGCAAACTTTACACACAGATCAAACTTTACACACACACAGATCAAACTTTACACACACAGATCAAATTTTACACACACAGAGCAAACTTTACATACACAGATCAAACTTTACACACACAGAGCAAACTTTACACACACAGATCAAACTTTACACACACAGATCAAACTTTACACACACACACAGATCAAACTTTACACACACAGAGCAAACTTTACACACACAGATCAAACTTTACACACACAGATCAAACTTTACACACAGATCAAACTTTACACACACAGATCAAACTTTACACACACAGAGCAAACTTTACACACACAGAGCAAACCTTATAACATATCATGACATTCCTTTTTTATATAAAAACATTACATCATGAAAAACTTACAAAACTTACATTTCTGTGAATGAAAGACAAGTTTCAAATGGATCTTTACATTTAAGATGTTTTCACCTGCAGCGTCTCGCCTTGAAATGGGATTTCACTGAACACTGGGTTTAGTCCCAGTTTAGTCTGGACTAACCCTGGTCTAGTGCCGGTCTATTCTAGTCCTGTCTCGGTCCTTGGTTCTGGCCCTTGTTCTGATCCCAGTCTCTTGACACTGGTCTAGTCCTGGTTTAGTTGTAGTTCTGGTCTCTGAACTCAGTCTCAGGTTTAGTCCTGGTCTCTGGTTTAGTCCCTGTCTCTGGTTTAGTCCCGGTCTCAGGTTTAGTCCCGGTCTCAGGTTTAGTCCCGGTCTCTGGTTTAGTCCCTGTCTCTGGTTTAGTCCCGGTCTCTGGTTTAGTCCCGGTCTCTGGTTTAGTCCCGGTCTCTGGTTTAGTCCCGGTCTCTGTTTTAGTCCCGGTCTCTGTTTTAGGCCCGGTCTCTGGTTTAGTCCCGGTCTCTGTTTTAGTCCCGGTCTCTGGTTTAGTCCCTGTCTCTGGTTTAGTCCCGGTCTCTGTTTTAGTCCCGGTCTCTGGTTTAGTCCCTGTCTCTGGTTTAGTCCCGGTCTCTGGTTTAGTCCCGGTCTCTGGTTTAGTCCCGGTCTCTGGACTCTGACCTCGTGCAGACAGCTTCTTGGTGTTGATGATCTTGGCGGCGTATTCTTGTCCTGTGTGAACTTTGACACAGCGCCGCACGATCGAGAACGCTCCTCTGAAACACACAAAGAGAGGTTACTCGCCCGACAGGGTCCAATACACACCCGAGAGTGTCTAACACACACCCGACAGTGTCTAACACACACCGACAGTGTCTAACACACACCGACAGAGTTCAATACACACCCGACAGGGTCTAACACACACCCGACAGTGTCTAACACACACCGACAGGGTTCAATACACACCCGACAGGGTCTAACACACACCTGACAGGGTCTAACACACACCGACAGGGTCTAACACACACTGACGGGGTTCAATACACACCCGACAGGGTCTAAGACACACCGACAGGGTCTAAGACACACCGACAGGGTCTAACACACACCCGACAGTGTCTAACACACACTCGACAGGGTCTAACACACACCCGACAAGGTCTAACACACACCCGACAAGGTCTAACACACACCCGACAGGGTCCAATACACACTTGACAGGGTCTAACACACACCGACAGGGTTCAATACACACCCAACAGGGTCTAAGCCACACCCAACAGGGTCTAACACACTGACAGGGTCAAATACACACCCAACAGGGTCTAAGACACACCCGACAGGGTCCAATACACACCCGACAGGGTCTAAGACACACCCGACAGGGTCTAACACACATTGACAGGGTCCAATACACACCCGACAGTGTCTAACACACACACGACAGGGTCTAACTCACACCGACAGGGTTCAATACACACCCGACAGGGTCTAAGACACACTAACAGGGTCCAATACACACTGACAGGGTCTAAGACACACCCGACAGGGTCTAACACACACTCAACAGGGTCTAACACACATCGACAGGGTCCAATACACACCCGACAGGGTCTAAGACACACTAACAGGGTCCAATACACACTGGCAGGGTCTAAGACACACCCGACAGGGTCTAACACACACCCGACAGGGTCTAACACACACCCGACAGGGTCTAACACACACCCGACAGGGTCTAACACACACCGACAGGGTCCAATACACACTCGACAGGGTCTAACACACACCCGACACGGTAGACCTGGTTCAGCTTTCACAGCTTCAGGGAGATCCTAAGTTTGGGGCTGTCTTTAAAAACAGTGACTTTTACAGAGTCACACACACAAACAAGGGACAAAGGATGAAAATGAGCCCTGGCTATAATCCTGTATATTTACAGGTGTGGGATTCGTTGCCTCTGTTCTTAATATGATTGTCCCTTCATTAAATAATAAACAATATACAACAACAACACAGACTCGTCTCTGTCTCTGTCTCTGTGATGTGAGAATGGCCATGCCCTGATTGGTGGAAACACTTCCTGTTGCCCACAGACCAGTCCCAGGCCCTGGTCTGATTGGCCCCTTGCCTCAGAGCTGCGTCCTGATTGGCCATCTCCCTCAGAGCAGTGCTGCGATTGGCCGCCACCCACAGAGTTATGTAAGAGCGCCGAGCTGAGTGGGAAGAGAGTGGGCTGAGGCCAAGAGGTGCACTCCAACGCATTATACCATCTAAGACAGAAACCAGGTCTAAACCAGGTCTGAAACAGGTCTGAAACAGGTCTAAACCAGGTCTGAAACAGGTCTAAAACAGGACTGAAACAGGTCTGAAACAGGACTAAAACAGGACTACACCAGGTCTGAAACAGGTCTGAAACAGGTCTGAAACAGGTCTAAACCAGGTCTGAAACAGGTCTGAAACAGGTCTGAAACAGGTCTAAACCAGGTCTGAAACAGGTCTGAAACAGGTCTGAAACAGGTCTGAAACAGGACTAAAACAGGACTAAAAGAGGACTGAAACAGGTCTGAAACAGGTCTGAAACAGGACTAAAACAGGACTGAAACAGGTCTGAAACAGGACTAAAACAGGACTGAAACAGGTCTGAAACAGGACTAAAACAGGACTGAAACAGGTCTGAAACAGGACTAAAACAGGTCTGAAACAGGTCTAAAACAGGACTAAAACAGGTCTGAAACAGGTCTGAAACAGGACTAAAACAGGTCTGAAACAGGTCTGAAACAGGACTAAAATAGGTCTGAAACAGGACTGAAACAGGTCTAAAACAGGTCTGAAACAGGACTGAAACAGGTCTGAAACAGGACTAAAACAGGACTACACCAGGTCTGAAACAGGACTAAACCAGGTCTGAAACAGGACTAAAACAGGACTAAAACAGGTCTGAAACAGGACTAAAACAGGACTAAAACAGGTCTAAAACAGGACTGAAAGAGGACTAAAACAGGACTGAAACAGGACTAAAACAGGACTAAAACAGGACTAAAACAGGTCTGAAACAGGTCTGAAACAGGTCTGAAACAGGACTAAAACAGGTCTGAAACAGGACTAAAACAGGACTAAAACAGGTCTGAAACAGGACTAAAATAGGTCTGAAACAGGACTAAAACAGGACTAAAACAGGACTAAAACAGGTCTGAAACAGGACTAAAACAGGACTAAAACAGGTCTGAAACAGGTCTGAAACAGGTCTGAAACAGGACTAAAACAGGACTACACCAGGTCTGAAACAGGTCTGAAACAGGACTAAACCGGGTCTGAAACAGGACTAAAACAGGACTAAAACAGGACTAAAACAGGACTAAAACAGGACTAAAACAGGTCTGAAACAGGTCTGAAACAGGTCTGAAACAGGACTAAAACAGGACTAAAACAGGTCTAAAACAGGTCTGAAACAGGTCTGAAACAGGTCTGAAACAGGACTGAAACAGGACTGAAACAGGACTGAAACAGGACTACACCAGGTCTGAAACAGGTCTGAAACAGGACTAAACCGGGTCTGAAACAGGACTAAAACAGGACTAAAACAGGTCTGAAACAGGACTAAAACAGGACTAAAACAGGTCTGAAACAGGTCTGAAACAGGTCTGAAACAGGACTAAAACAGGTCTGAAACAGGTCTGAAACAGGTCTGAAACAGGTCTGAAACAGGACTAAAACAGGACTAAAACAGGTCTAAAACAGGTCTGAAACAGGACTAAAACAGGTCTGAAACAGGTCTGAAACAGGACTGAAACAGGACTGAAACAGGACTAAAACAGGTCTAAACCAGGTCTGAAACAGGTCTGAAACAGGACTAAAACAGGTCTGAAACAGGTCTGAAACAGGTCTAAAACAGGACTAAAACAGGACTGAAACAGGTCGGAAACAGGTCTAAAACAGGACTAAAACAGGTCTGAAACAGGACTGAAACAGGTCTGAAACAGGTCTGAAACAGGACTGAAACAGGACTAAAACAGGTCTGAAACATGGCTAAAACAGGTCTAAACCAGGTCTGAAACAGGTCTGAAACAGGACTAAAACAGGTCTAAACCAGGTCTGAAACAGGTCTGAAACAGGTCTGAAACAGGACTAAAACAGGTCTAAAACAGGACTGAAACAGGTCTGAAACAGGACTAGAACAGGTCTAAACCAGGTCTAAACCAGGTCTGAAACAGGTCTGAAACAGGTCTGAAACAGGTCTGAAACAGGTCTAAAACAGGTCTGAAACAGGTCTGAAACAGGTCTGAAACAGGTCTAAAACAGGTCTGAAACAGGACTAAAACAGGTCTGAAACAGGTCTGAAACAGGACTAAAACAGGACTGAAACAGGTCTGAAACAGGACTGAAACAGGTCTGAAACAGGTCTAAAACAGGACTAAAACAGGACTGAAACAGGTCTGAAACAGGTCTGAAACAGGTCTGAAACAGGTCTGAAACAGGTCTAAAACAGGTCTGAAACAGGACTGAAACAGGACTAAAACAGGTCTGAAACAGGTCTGAAACAGGACTAAAACAGGACTGAAACAGGTCTGAAACAGGACTGAAACAGGTCTGAAACAGGTCTAAAACAGGACTAAAACAGGACTGAAACAGGTCTGAAACAGGTCTGAAACAGGTCTAAAACAGGTATGAAACAGGACTGAAACAGGACTAAAACAGGTCTGAAACAGGACTAAAACAGGACTAAAACAGGACTGAAACAGGTCTGAAACAGGACTGAAACAGGTCTAAAACAGGTCTGAAACAGGTCTGAAACAGGACTAAAACAGGTCTGAAACAGGACTAAAACAGGACTAAAACAGGACTGAAACAGGTCTGAAACAGGACTGAAACAGGTCTGAAACAGGTCTAAAACAGGACTAAAACAGGACTGAAACAGGTCTGAAACAGGTCTGAAACAGGTCTAAAACAGGTATGAAACAGGACTGAAACAGGTCTAAAACAGGTCTGAAACAGGACTGAAACAGGTCTGAAACAGGTCTAAACCAGGTCTAAACCAGGTCTGAAACAGGACTAAAACAGGACTAAAACAGGACTAAAACAGGTCTGAAACAGGACTAAAACAGGTCTGAAACAGGACTAAAACAGGACTAATTTTGGAACAAATCCTGGACTAAACCACGACCAAACTGGGGTCAAACCTAAAGCTTTAGTGCACTTTAAAAACACAGAGGAGCACTTCAGGAGCACCACCTGATGACATCACCAGGTGTAACGGAGTGTTGTGAGCTGTGCAGAGACACACTAAAACATGTGAAACAAAACACAACTGCACTACACTAGAACAGGGTTAAAGCTCCACTGTGGGACATTTCACACACTAGAACAGGGTTAAAGCTCCACTGTGGGACATTTCACACAGTAGAACAGGGTTAAAGCCCCACTGTGGGACATTTCACACACTAGAACAGGGTTAAAGCCCCACTGTGGGACATTTCACACACTAGAACAGGGTTAAAGCTCCACTGTGGGACATTTCACACACTAGAACAGGGTTAAAGCCCCACTGTGGGACATTTCACACAGTAGAACAGGGTTAAAGCTCCACTGTGGGACATTTCCTCACATTCAGGGTTACATGAGGCTCGGTCGTGTCTGAGGGTCGGTCTGGGTGTTTTCAGAGGTCAGAGGTCAGAGGACATCAAAGTCTTCCTTGTTATTTTAATATATATATATAATATAATTTTTTCTTGTTGCCATGACGCCCCAATTCGGAACAGGAGACTTTATCTGAACCAGACGACACGAGAGGATAAACTCATCTCATGTTTATGGAAAATACAGTTAGAGGGAAGAGGAGGCGCAGAGGAGGAGCAGGGGAGGAGCAAGGGAGGAGCAAGGGAGGAGCAGAGGAGGAGCAGGGGAGGATAAACTCATCTCAGAGACACTGAGACGCGGTTCAGTCCTGGTTCAGTTCTGGTTTAGTCCTGGTTCAGTTCTGGTTCAGTCCTGGTTCAGTTCTGGTTCAGTCCTGGTTCAGTCCTGGTTCAGTCCTGGTTCAGTTCTGGTTCAGTCCTGGTTCAGTTCTGGTTCAGTCCTGGTTCAGTCCTGGTTCAGTCCTGGTTCAGTCCTGGTTTAGTCCACAGGGAGAACATGCAAACAGCACAGTCCAGGACTCGAACCAGAGACCCTGTGGCTGTGGGGCGAGAGGATTAACCACTGTGTCACTGCACACAGATTTTTGTCCCACAGTGGGGCTTTAACCCTGTTCTAGTGTGTGAAATGTCCCACAGTGGGGCTTTAACCCTGTTCTAGTGTGTGAAATGTCCCACAGTGGGGCTTTAACCCTGTTCTAGTGTGTGAAATGTCCCACAGTGGGGCTTTAACCCTGTTCTAGTGTGTGAAATGTCCCACAGTGGGGCTTTAACCCTGTTCTAGTGTGTGAAATGTCCCACAGTGGGGCTTTAACCCTGTTCTAGTGTGTATTTGAACAGAGATGATTCAGCTGGAGTCTGGAGTTTGTTTGTTTCATTTTATTATTCGTCTAAAAACCTCAAAATGTGACGTTCCACCTTGTGATGTCATCAAGTGTAGTTTTCAGGTTAACTCCTCCTTTTACCTTTACTTCAGTCGAGATTGAAATGATCCAAATGATTCTAGTGAAGGTGGAGTTTAAAAACACAGTGGAGCACTTCCTGTATCACCACATGATGACATCACAAGGTGGAACTGAGTGTTTTCAGTTTGAGAGAAGAACTCAGCCTAAATCTGCAGTTTGTGTGTTAAACATGTGAGAATGAAACAAAACACAACTCCAGGTCTGTGTGTGAAACAACATCAGGACAGAGCAGAGAACAGTTCATTGATGCTTCAGCCGATAACAGGGGGTGTGGCGCTAACTGGAGGCACCGCTCTGTCTGAAGCTCAGGTCAGGCTTTAATCTAAGTTTTATTTTAACACAATCTGACCAAAAAGAACTGACTGAACGCCAACAGGTGAGTGATCTGTGCAAACAACTCCCTCTAAAATAAGCCACAAGCTAGCATTAGCATTAGCATTAGCATTAGCCAACAGTTTTTCAGTCTCACCTTTTAGTGTAAAATCAAGAGTTTTCAGATGATTTTAAAACATTTCTGTGTTTGTTAATTAGTGTGTTGTGTCTCCATGGTAACTGCTGAACATCCCATCATAGACACACAGGCAGAACATCCCCAGTGTGACGTATGGGCCCTTTAAATCTAATGTAGCTTTTCAAAAGTGTTTCAAATGTGAGAATTATGTAAATTATGTAAAGAGACTAAAGCTCATTTGCATATTCTGCCCTAAAGCAACTCAAAACCAGGAAGTGAACAGGAAGAATGTGACATACCGCAGTGGAGCTTTAACCCTGTTCTACTGTGTGAAATGTCCCACAGTGGAGCTTTAACCCTGTTCTAGTGTGTGAAATGTCCCACAGTGAAGTTCCTTGTGTCTTTGTCTCCTTGTTTCCTCATCTCCTTGTTTCTTTCCTTGTCTCCTTGTTTCTTTCCTTGTCTCCTTGTTTCTTTCCTTGTTTCCTTGTCTCCTTGTTTCCTTGTCTCCTTGTTTCCTTGTCTCCTTGTTTCCTTGTCTCCTTGTTTCCTTGTCTCCTTGTTTCCTTGTCTCCTTGTCTCCTTGTTTCCTTGTCTCCTTGTCTCCTTGTCTCCTTGTCTCCTTGTTTCCTTGTCTCCTTGTCTCCTTGTTTCCTTGTTTCCTTGTTTCCTTGTCTCCTTGTCTCCCTGTCTCCTTGTCTCCTTGTTTCCTTGGTGTTTGAGGTGTTGACCTCGTTTCTTTTCCCAAAATGACGTTTGACAGACACCACTATACCTCTCCACTCTCCCCCTCTCTCTCCCCCTCTCTCTCGCTCCTCTCTCCCCCTCTCTCTCTCTCCTCGGCTCTCTCTCTCTCCTCCCTCTCTCTCTCTCCTCCCTCTCTCTCTCGCTCCTCTCCCCCCCTCTCTCTCCTCCGCTGTCTCTCTCTCGCTCCTCTCTCCCCGCTCTCTCTCTCTCCTCCCTCTCCCTCTCCTCTCTCCCCGCTCTCTCTCTCTCCTCCCCCTCTCTCTCCCCCCCTCTCTCCCCCTCTCTCTCCCCCTCTCTCTCTCTCCTCCTCTCTCCCCCCCTCTCTCTCGCTCCTCTCCCCCCCTCTCTCTCTCCTCCGCTCTCTCTCTCTCCTCCCTCTCTCTCTCGCTCCTCTCCCCCCCTCTCTCTCCTCCGCTGTCTCTCTCTCGCTCCTCTCTCCCCGCTCTCTCTCTCTCCTCCCTCTCCCTCTCTCGCTCCTCTCTCCCCGCTCTCTCTCTCTCCTCCCTCTCTCTCTCTCGCTCCTCTCTCCCCGCTCTCTCTCTCTCTTCCTCTCTCTCCTCTCCCCCCCTCTGTCTCCTCCTCTCTGTCCCTCGTCTCTCTCCTCCCTCCTCTCTCCTTCTCTGTCCCTCCTCCTCTCTCGATTCCTCTTTCTCTCTCTTCCTCTGTCCCTCATTCCACAGGGCCCTGCCTTTTTCCTCTCTCCCACTCTCTTTTCCTCCCTCTCTTCTCTCTCTCCTCCTCTAAAATTAAACATATAAAATAAATGTAACTTTTCCTCCGCTCCTCTCATCCCTCCCTCTTTCTCTCCCTCACATCTCCCCCGCTCTCTTCTCTTTCTCTCTTCCTCTTTTCTACAGGTCTCTCCTCTATCCTCGCTCGCCCCCTCCACCTCTCCTTTCAGACGTCTGTTTTCAGAATTCACAACCACTCCATCCTCCTACACACTTTAGTTTCCCTCCTACCTCCTCTCCTCTCTTCCATCTCTCCTCCTCCACTCTCCTAGTCCTCTTTTACCCCTCTCCTCTTCCACTCCTCTCCTCCCTCTCTCTTCTCCCCCTCCTTCTCTTCTCCTTCTCTCCTCTCCTCCCCTCTCCTCCCTCTTTCCTTCCTTTCCTCTCCTCCTCACCTCTCCTCCCTCTCTCCTCTCCCCCTCCTTCTCTTCTCCTCACCGCTCCTCCTCCTCTGCTTCTCTCCTCACCTCTCCTCTCTCTCTCCTCTCCTCCTCCTTTCCTCCTCCTCTCCTCCCTCTCTCCTCTCCTCCTCCTCTCCTCCCTCTCTCCTCTCCTCTCCCCCTCCTTCTCTTCTCCTCTTCTCCACTCCTCCTCCTCACCTATCCTCCCTCTCTCCTCTCCTCCTCACCTCTCCTCCCGCTCTCCTCCTCCTCCTCTCCTCTCCTCCTCTCCTCCTCCTCTCCTCCCTCTCTCCTCTCCTCCTCCTCACCTCTCCTCCTCCTCACCTCTCCTCCCTCACCTCTCCTCCCTCTCACCTCTCCTCCTCCTCACCTCTCCTCCCTCTCTCCTCTTCTCCACTCCTCCTCCTCACCTCTCCTCCCTCTCTCCTCTCCTCCTCCTTCTCTCCTCCTCCTCCTCCTCACCTCTCCTCTCTCTCCTCTCCTCCTCTTCTCCTCCTTCTCTCCTCCTCCTCCTCTCCTCCCTCTCCTCCCTCTCTCCTCTCCTCCCTCTCTCCTCTCCTCCTCTTCTACTCCTCCTTCTCTCTCCTCTGTGTGTTGGAATTCCAGGTACTCACTTTCCGAGCTCCTCATAGAGCTGGTACTCCTCGGTGAAGCGCGTGCAGATGACCGTTGCCATGGCGCCGGCGGCTGGGGTCAGGGGTCGCGGGGTCGTCGGGGTCCGGTGTGGCTCGGTTCGGGCTGGGTCCGGCTCGTCTCGGGGCGGCTGTGTCGGCTCGTTCGCTCCAGAAGTCTGTGTGAAAGTGAATGAGCCCAAAAGGAACACAGCCAGGCAAATATGAGATGCATGACCCGCCCACGCCGCCCCCACACAGCCAATCACAGCGCAGAGAGCGGCAGACGGACGGGAGGGGCGGCCAATCACGAGCAGGAGGACGCAGAAGGCAACGTCGTCATGGCAACTGCTGCTCAGAACAGAGCGAGCATCAGCCAAGAACTCAACCAGGACTGAACCAGGACTAAAGCAGGACTAAACCAGGACTAAACCAGGTCTAAACCAGGACTAAACCAGGTCTAAACCAGGTCTAAACCAGGACTGAACCAGGTCTAAACCAGAACTTAACCAGGTCTAAACCAAGACTAAACCAGGTCTAAAACAAGACTAAACCAGGACTAAACCAGGACTAAACCAGGTCTAAACCAGGACTGAACCAGGTCTAAACCAGAACTTAACCAGGTATAAACCAAGACTAAACCAGGTCTAAACCAGGACTAAACCAGGACTAAACCAGGACTAAACCAGGTCTAAACCAGGACTGAACCAGGTCTAAACCAGAACTTAACCAGGTATAAACCAAGACTAAACCAGGTCTAAACCAAGACTAAACCAGGTCTAAACCAAGACTAAACCAGGTCTAAACCAGGACTAAACCAGGTCTAAACCAGGTCTAAACCAGGACTAAACCAGGTCTAAACCAAGACTAAACAAGGTCTAAACTAGGACTACACTAGGATTAAACCAGGTCTAAACCAGGACTAAACCAGGACTGAACCAGGTCTAAACCAGGACTAAACCAGGACTAAACCAGGACTAAACAAGGACTAAACAAGGACTAAACCAGGACTAAACCAGGACTAAACAAGGACTAAACTAGGACTAAACCAGGTCTAAACCAGGACTTAACCAGGTCTAAACCAGGACTAATCCAGGTCTAAACCAAGACTAAACAAGGACTAAACCAGGACTAAACCAGGACTAAACCAGGTCTAAACCAGGACTAAACAAGGACTAAACCAGGACTAAACCAGGTCTAAACCAGGACTAAACAAGGTCTAAACCAGAACTAAACCAGGTCTAAACCAGGACTAAACCAGGTCTAAACCAGGACTAAACAAGGTCTAAACCAGAACTAAACCAGGTCTAAACCAGGACTAAACCAGGATTAAACCAGGACTAAACCAGGACTGAACCAGGTCTAAACCAGGACTGAACCAGGTCTAAACCAGAACTAAACCAGGTCTAAACCAGGACTAAACCAGGTCTAAACCAGGACTAAACAAGGTCTAAACCAGAAGTAAACCAGGACTGAACCATGACTAAACCAGGACTGAACCAGGTCTAAACCAGAACTAAACCAGGATAAAACCAGGACTAAACCAGAACTAAACCAGGATTAAACCAGGACTGAACCAGGTCTAAACCAGGACTAAACCAGGACTGAACCAGGTCTAAACCAGAACTAAACCAGGATAAAACCAGGACTAAACCAGAACTAAACCAGGACTAAACCAAGATTAAACCAGGACTGAACCAGGTCTAAACCAGGACTAAACCAGAACTAAACCAGGACTGAACCAGGTCTAAACCAGGACTAAACCAGGTCTAAACCAGAACTAAACCAGGTCTAAACCAGAACTAAACCAGCACTAAACCAGAACTAAACCAGGACTAAACCAGGACTAAACCAGGTCTAAACCAGGACTAAACCAGGACTGAACCAGGACTAAACCAGAACTAAACCAGGATTAAACCAGGTCTAAACCAGGACTAAACCAGGTCTAAACCAGGACTAAACAAGGTCTAAACCAGAACTAAACCAGGTCTAAACCAGGACTAAACCAGGTCTAAACCAGGTCTAAACCAGGACTAAACCAGGTCTAAACCAGGACTAAACAAGGTCTAAACCAGAACTAAACCAGGTCTAAACCAGGACTAAACCAGGTCTAAACCAGGTCTAAAGCAGGATTAAACCAGGTCTAAACCAGGACTAAACCAGGATTAAACCAGGACTTAACTAGGACTGAACCAGGTCTAAACCAGGACTAAACCAGAACTAAACCAGGATTAAACCAGGACTAAACCAGGACTGAACCAGGTCTAAACCAGGACTGAACCAGGTCTAAACCAGAACTAAACCAGGTCTAAACCAGGACTAAACCAGGTCTAAACCAGGACTAAACAAGGTCTAAACCAGAACTAAACCAGGTCTAAACCAGGACTAAACCAGGACTGAACCAGGACTAAACCAGAACTAAACCAGGATTAAACCAGGTCTAAACCAGGACTAAACCAGGTCTAAACCAGGACTAAACAAGGACTAAACCAGGACTAAACCAGGTCTAAACCAGGACTAAACAAGGTCTAAACCAGAACTAAACCAGGTCTAAACCAGGACTAAACCAGGTCTAAACCAGGACTAAACCAGGATTAAACCAGGACTTAACCAGGACTGAACCAGGTCTAAACCAGGACTAAACCAGAACTAAACCAGGATTAAACCAGGACTAAACCAGGACTGAACCAGGTCTAAACCAGGACTGAACCAGGTCTAAACCAGAACTAAACCAGGTCTAAACCAGGACTAAACCAGTTCTAAACCAGGACTAAACAAGGTCTAAACCAGAATTAAACCAGGACTAAACCAGGTCTAAACCAGGACTGAACCAGGTCTAAACCAGGTCTAAACCAGGACTAAACCAGGACTGAACCAGGACTAAACCAGGTCCTAAACCAGAATTAAACCAGGACTAAACCAGGTCTAAACCAGGACTGAACCAGGACTGAACCAGGTCTAAACCAGAACTAAACCAGGATAAAACCAGGACTGAACCAGGTCTAAACCAGGACTAAACCAGGTCTAAACCAGAACTAAACCAGCACTAAACCAGAACTAAACCAGGACTAAACCAGGATTAAACCAGGACTAAACCAGGATTGAACCAGGTCTAAACCAGGACTAAACCATGACTGAACCAGAGCTAAACCAGGACTAAACCAGGACTGAACCAGGTCTAAACCAGGACTAAACCAGGACTGAACCAGGACTAAACCAGAACTAAACCAGGACTAAACCAGGATTAAACCAGGTCTAAACCCGGACTGAACCAGGACTGAACCAGGACTAAACCAGGACTAAACCAGAACTAAACCAGGACTAAACCAGGATTAAACCAGGACTGAACCAGGTCTGAACCAGGTCTAAACCAGGACTAAACCAGGACTGAACCAGGTCTAAACCAGGTCTAAACCAGGACTAAACCAGAACTAAACCAGGACTAAACCAGGATTAAACCAGGACTGAACCAGGATTAAACCAGGACTAAACCAGGATTAAACCAGGACTAAATCAGGACTAAACCAGGACTAAACCAGAACTAAACCAGGACTAAACCAGAACTAAACCAGGACTAAACCAGGACTGAACCAGGTCTAAACCAGGTCTAAACCAGGACTAAACCAGGACTAAACCAGGACTAAACCAGAACTAAACCAGGACTGAACCAGGTCTAAACCAGGTCTAAACCAGGACTAAACCAGGACTAAACCAGGACTAAATCAGGACTAAACCAGGACTAAACCAGGATTAAACCAGGACTAAACCAGGACTTTGTTTTAAATGACACAAAAATTAAAGAAACACAAAAATCATAAAAACAGTCTCCATGTGACTGGTCCCACTGCGCCACCTCCTGGACAACACGGGACACGCACACACACCTGCTCCGCTCCAATCACACAAATAAACACACAAAATATCAAACACAACACACAAGAACAAAACAAAACACACATCATTTCAAAACTTACTTCCTGGTTGTACCTCGTGACATCACACTGGGGATTTCCATAACTTTACACAAAAAAAGCTCCGGTAATGTTCAAAGGGAGATTTATTTGACAAATAAAATTGTAAAAAAAGGTTTTGTTGAAACAGAAAACTGTTTTTGTAAACTGTGCGGTGTGTGTCAGTAAAACACAACTCTACTTCTGAACATTTACATTAAACTCCTTTTATCCTCTTATACAAATTATTTAAACTATTGCACAAACCCAAAAGCCGTAAAAGCAAAAGCTCTTTGTACTGAATTAAAAATATAAAATGTAATATTGTATTTATTTTGTTCTATGTGTTTAATAGTATATAATAATAAAACTATATCATTTGTATGATTTGACTGTTTTAAAAAGGACTACTTGACTCTCAAACGCCTTTTCTGCATCTAAACATAAAAATTATGTTTGTTGTTTTACTTAATCCTCTTGCTGTTTATATCATTGTATATTTGAATAAAAAAAATAAATAAAAGTCTTTTAAAAAAAATTCTACTTTCTGTAATTTTTAACAGATTTTTCCACTTTTCTTCACAAACTCTTTCTGGATTTGTGTAAAACAATAATTTTAAATATCATCTCACCAAATGAAGTCCAAATGTGAGAATCATCAGAAGCATCTCGCACTTTCAGCGTCAAACAGAGATAAAATGATTAAAAACAGTATAATTAGTATAATTAGTATAATAATAATAATAATAATAAGTATAATTTCTGTTTTTTTAACCGTTGTGTTTTTCCCGCCACCGCACGCGGGCAGCAGAGCTCTTTCTGACCCGGAAGCGGAAGTCGGTCCTTTTCTGTTTCTGCTTGGTAAAGAGACACTCAGAGGTACGTCCCGCTCGGGCTAAAATCCGTTTAAATCTGCCCTTTTTCTGTCCATCCGCGGTCTGTCGATACTTTACTTAAATCTTATAATTGCAACGCGAGGGATCCATGTGAAATGGAGAGATTTAGACTCAGAAAATATTGAGTTTTGGTGGGATTTGTGTCGGTTCTGACCGCATCCTCAGAGCCGCCATCTTAGCTCCCTGCTTCACATTTAAACCGCATTTCCAGCCCATTTTCTTTATAAATTCGCCATTACACCTCACAAACACACATAATATAAACTGTTAAACGGAGTCTATTTAATAATCTGGTTTAAAATCTTCAAAAACATGGTGTAAATCGAGTCAAATCAAGCTCTGTCTGACGTTGAACCAGTGAAGCTGCTCCATGCTTCAGACCAATGTGCATGTTTAAATCACAGCTTTTACTCAGACACAAACCTCACGTGTGTCAGTCTGCAGTGTGAAAGTTCCGCGGTGAAGCTTTAATTCCAGTGTTTTACCTGGTTGTGTGGCTCCTGGGGTTTTCCATGTGGTGTGAGCTTCAGAGGACAAGTGTCTCACAGAGGAGCTGTAACTGAAGTGTTTTATACAGGATCATTGTGGCTGTTTGTACTGTACTCGGACTGGTTTGTGTGATTTCGTACAGTTTTTATTTCCTTGCAGCAGTCTCACAGTAAAGTGAATAAATCATATGAGGAGATGCTAAAGGCTCATATTGATATAGATTATATTCACATGAACAGGCTGGAAGAAAGTTGTTTTAAAGCCACAGTATGCAACTTTTTAGCTAAAAATGTTTTCACTGCCATATTAGATCAGTAGTAGGACAGAAGAAAAGTTTTTGTATTTGTATATAAATAGTATATAGTGTAAATGTACAGCTGTGGTAAAAGACAATATTATAGATCACATGTTTATGTTTTTATGGGATGACAATTTTATAGAATCCTAACTCTTTGAAACTCATTTGTGTTCGTAAACTCCAGACCTGGGTTTGTCTGAAACAGGTGTGAAACTGAATCGTGTCAAGGCCTCGACTCTGAGATGTTATTGTGATGCTGTTAAGTAAAATTTGTAGCTCCAGAGAAGTGCTGCGCAGACCCTTTTATTGGATGAGCATGTCTTTATCTGTCTCTGTGGATAAGTACTAAGTCGCCCCAGCTTCAGTGATTTCTTTTGATTTTCAGACATGGCTCCACGTAAAGGGAAGGAAAAGAAGGAGGAGCAGGTGATCAGCCTGGGCCCTCAGGTCGCTGAAGGAGAGAACGTGTTCGGAGTTTGCCACATCTTCGCCTCATTCAACGACACCTTTGTCCACGTCACCGATCTGTCTGGAAAGTACGCATCTGTGAGGCGAGGGGTCAGAGGGAGAAAAGGAGGGTCAGGTGAAGGGGAAGAGAAAAGGAGGGTCAGAGGGAGCAGGGGAGAAAAGGAGGGTCAGAGGGAGCAGGGGAGAGGGTTGGACAGAGCAAAGGAGTTACCTGCACTCTCCGTTTCCAGGGAGACCATCTGCCGTGTGACTGGAGGAATGAAGGTGAAGGCCGACAGAGATGAGTCCTCTCCGTACGCCGCCATGTTGGCCGCTCAGGACGTGGCCCAGCGCTGCAAAGAGCTTGGCATCACCGCTCTGCACATCAAGCTGAGGGCCACCGGGGGCAACAGGTAAGACGCACGATATTTATGTCACCTATGTCCTTTCTACTATTACAGTGGTGTTACCGCCTCAAAACACACTGGAGTTGTGTTGTGCTTCATTCACACAGGTTTGAGTCACACTTTATTATTAGTCTGTGACATCTACAGAAAACGCTCTGTTCTGCTTTATGATGTCATGAAGTGGTAGTTTTGACGTTAACTCCTTTTACCTTAAGCTCGGTACAGATTGGCATTTCCAGGGGTGACGTCACAGTGATTCTAGTGAAGGTGGAACACACTGCTAACAATCGCCAAACACTGTCAAATGTACAATTTATATCATGTATGTCCTTTTTTACTTTTATGTCCACACAGCCAAAGTACTGTGAGTGAACAGGTCAAAATGCTAATGCAGATCTGATGTGTTTAGGTTAAATGCTCAGTGGGTTGGAGGGTAAATGCATTTGATTTGACAGATTTGTTATGAATGAAATCGTCTCAAATCACGGTTTGCTTTTTAAATTCAGTGTCTGTGCTCAGTTTTCCTCATTGGATGGTGCAAACGATCATGGTATATGTAGTTTTTTCCTCTGACACAAACTCAAAAGTATTATTTTGGACACAAATGCATATAGTTTAATACTGGAAAGATCAGGAACGATGCTCAGGCAGTTTTGATACTGCGATGTCACCAGTACTGTTACATCCCCCGTCTATATATGTATATGCTCAGTGTTCAGTCTGATAAACGTGTGCAGTGTGTTCAGTCTGATAAACGTGTGCAGTGTGTTCAGTCTGATAAACGTGTGCAGTGTGTTCAGTCTGATAAACGTGTGCAGTGTGTTCAGTCTGATAAACGTGTGCAGTGTGTTCAGTCTGATAAACGTGTGCAGTGTTCTCTTTCTCTCTCCCTCTCCCCTTCAGTAAAAGTGTTTTGTTCCTCAGGACAAAGACCCCCGGCCCTGGAGCCCAGTCTGCCCTCAGAGCTCTGGCCCGATCAGGGATGAAGATCGGCCGCATCGGTGAGACACGCACGATCCGCACACGATCCGCACACGAGCCACACACGAGCCGCACACGAGCCACACACGAGCCACACACTAAAGACGACTGACAGGCTGATCCTTCAGTAGGTCGAGATGGAGGGGTCTGTGTGACAATGGGTCGCCCTCGCGTCGCCCTCGCGTCGCCCCTGCGTCGCCCTCGCGTCGCCCCCGCGTCGCCCCCGCGTCGCCCCCGCGTCGCCCCCGCGTCGCCCTCGACATCTTGTACATTTATCTGGAGCAGCTCTGAAAGTGATCGAAAAACGTGGAACTTGATGAATTGAATCTGATTGGTGTAAACATAACGGTGGAAAAAGGAAAAAATCAATCGTTTGCTTAAATCAATTTGAGAAAAGCACAGACATCTTTCCCTAAATCTGTCTCTGTGTCAGATGCCCTCCCATATTTCCCTCCACATGATTTTAACAGCGTTTCTGAAACAGGCTCAAGTCTGAGACAGATAATCAAATCAAGAGGTTGAACCCAAGATGGCGTTGTTGTTTTCCATTGTCCTCACTGGCACATAAGCCCAGAAATCATTTTTCTACATTACTTGAATTCAGGCTCCTCCCACCGCGCGACGTCAGAATCAGTGATCGCTGCTGCAGCAAAGCGAGCGCTCAGAGCGGCTCGGATAAATCTTACAAAGATAACATTTAGGCGCTTTGAGGATTCAAAATTTCATGTTGTGAACATGGATAAGAATCGTACAAAATCCAACCATTGTGAAAGCTGGATGCCCTGCCAGAGCACGGGCAGTTTGAGTTCATGTAATGCGTCGGAGTTGATGTAACGGCGTCGTGCTCTTATGGCACAATTCTTTCTGGGCCCAAAGCTCCTGGAGCTGCAGTACCTGGAGCGACCACTAGTCGATCGTGCCCCGGGACAGAGGGCGTGTCTTATCAGTTCTTCTGTAGGTCCGCGGTCTGAGTCGCACGTTTGTGTTGGTTTGTTTGGGCACTTCACCTTTGGCTCCGCCCCCGACACACTGCTGGTCTGTGATTGGTCCGCTCGCTGCGGGGAGACTTTGAACCAGTCTGACCTCTGACCTCTTGTTGTTGCAGAGGACGTGACCCCGATCCCGTCGGACTCGACCCGGAGGAAGGGAGGACGCAGAGGAAGACGTCTGTAGACACATGGATACATTTACAAAATAAAACTTTTCACAACAAAAATGAGTCTGTTTTTTTTTATTTGTATATAGATTTTAACATAAGTGTCAGATGCCCTCCCAGATGTTGTAGTTGGAGACCTCTAGTGGTAGTCGGGCGACAGTGTTTGCTGGAATCCTCCATAAAGCTCTGAACACGTGTCTCCAGAGTTTGGGATCCAGACTTGGCTCAGGTTGCTCAATGATTTTGGAAGCTCTTGATCTGGGCATGTCTCGATCTGACCAGGGGGCGGGGCTTTATTTGTTTTGTTGTTGAAATACAGAAACACAATCTGCGGCTACAGCAAGAATCAGGACTAAACCGGTACTAAACGAGGTCCTGTCCAGAGGTGAACATAAAGGCGTACTTGCCGTCCGCGGTGGAGGAGATCTACAGCTCCCAGATGTCGGACAGTTTTAAAGATGTCTGAGATAATCAAAAGATTGCTGCCAAATGGCTTCAGATATATTACAAAGGTAAATTTGATGTTTACGCCCCCTGGTGGTGGTTCTGTTGATACAGTGAATCTGGGAAGATGTCACTTTGACATTTCAAACCTGAACTGTCCCAGACTCTAAATGTTTCAGGGCCTGAAGCCTTCTGAAGCTGCAGTGTCTTTTCTTGGTGTTTGTTTTACGGAAACACTGGGATTGTCTGGGGTCGCCTCTTCACAGATCTGACCTGTAAGGTGTCCTGGTGGAGCCTGGAGATGGACACGTTTAATGTCACACCGTGGAACCTCAGGGGCAATAACATCTCCATGGAAACGAGCAAGTGTGTCCCACTGACCCGTGTGTCCTCAGGGTCATGAGGCTCCGCAGGATTAAAACATTTAAAATCATGACGTATTTAGTCATTTAACGCTTTGTTTTGGTGACATTAGATCAAAGGCTCAAATATAATCAAACCTGAAATGGTTTTACCTTTTCAAGTTTTTACAAAGATGATCTCATGTTACAGTGGGGTCCCAGGGTCCCAGGACCGTGTGTCAATTCACCAAACTGGCCTTAGATTCACCCTTTGAAGTGTGCGTCGAAGGGCAGATACGAAATTTCCGGCGCGACAAGGACTGTCCCATTTCAATGCACTGACTGAATGCGCCCGACAAACCCGCCCTGCCCTTTCCACTGTTTCCATGGAGATCGGACGTAACCAAAGTGTGCATCCGTGCACACTTCACGCACTTCTATATCCCATCATGCACCGCGACTACACAAAAAAGAGAAGAAAATAGACTCCGCTGCACAAAACACGTTCAAATGTTGTACTGGTTTACCTCATCAGTGCGACATGAAACTGTTAAATCTGAATAAAGATCTGTACAGTGTGTTTGATTTAAAAGGAGGAGAGTTACATGGAATAAAGGAATGTGCAGTTATTCACAATAAGAGACATTATTATCATTAGAAATTATTATTACAATAAGAAAAATGTAAGAATGTTCGATTCTATTGTGTCAAAGACCAAGAGAAACATAAAGTCAGAAGAGTTTAATGATTCACACAGATAATGAACAATGAAGCAACAGACTCTGAGGAAAGGACAGAACAGACAGAACAGACAGAACAGAGTCCTGAGACGTGCACTAAATCTTCATGAGTTCCAGTACATTCCATACGTCTGCGCCCCCTGGTGGACACGTGTCATTTACCTTTGTGTTATTAAATCAAGATATTAGTTTGATGTAGCTGCACTGCTAGAAAATACTTTACAATAATAAGATGAAAAGAACTGGCACGACATAGAAGGGAAACAGCGCCCTCTACTGTTATTAAAGTGGTGCAGCCACTGGACAAAATACTGAACCATTAAACTGAAATATCCCACTATATGTACAAATAATCAGTGTCTCTGGTTTATAGACTATGAATGTGAAAATGATCCTGTTTCCTCTGTCTCTGTTATTACGTTTTCACAAGGTTTATTTTGTTAAAGTTATGAAGTAGCTACAAATGAGAAAAAAAATCACCTCAAACGTTATTTTTGCCTATTGATATTCAATCAAAACAGAAAGAAACGGCTGAAACGACATCTTGACTTTTGTTCTATTAAATAATAAATAATTAAAAATATCAGTATCGTACGCTCAAAGACAGCGGTGGAAGTGCGGTCCGTGGTGTGGACCTGTCCCACTTCAGCAAGATGGAGACGACACTGAGGAGGACAGATCCTCGACCAGAACCTTCAAAAGCAGCATTTGGAGAATTGAGACACGGCCCAGGACAGAACTTAGGTCTGAAGAGCTAACGACTCTGAAGCTAACACCTGTTTACAGTTTATGTCTGAGGCCAGGTCTGATGAGCTACAAGTGTGCACTGTCCTTAAGTGTGCACTGTCCTTAAGTGTGCTCTGTCCTTGAGTGTGCTCTGTCCTTAAGTGTGCTCTGTCCTTGAGTGTGCTCTGTCCTTAAGTGTGCTCTGTCCTTGAGTGTGCTCTGTCCTTAAGTGTGCTCTGTCCTTGAGTGTGAAAAAACTGAGTAAAACCTTTTCCTTGAAATAACAGAAGAAACCACCTGATGACATCACCAGGTGTAACAGAGCGTTATGAGCTGTGCAGCGAGACTGAAACATGTGAATGAAACACAACTGCACCACATCACACAGTCGAACAGGGTTAAAGCTCCACTGTGGGACATTTCACACACTAGAACAGGGTTAAAGCCCCACTGTGGGACATTTCACACAGTAGAACAGGGTTAAAGCTCCACTGTGGGACATTTCCTCACAGTAGAACAGGGTTAGAGTAATAGTTTGAGAGTAAATCAAACATTCAGATTGCGGCAGATTTTTATTTCCCATCATCCACACTGTCTGACCACTGAGTCAGGTGGTCAGAAGGTCGGAGGGTCAGAAGGTCAGATGATCAGGTGGTCAGAGGATCAGGCTTCATAAAGAGCCAAGAATCAACCACAGGCAAGGCCTTGTATAAACAGCACCTGTGGTCACTGCGGCGGTCCCTGCTGTGGTCACTGCTGCGGTCACTGCGGCGGTCCCTGCTGTGGTCACTGTGGCGGCCATCTTGTGACTGTATGGCGAGTGAAACTTGAATAAACCTGATATAAAGGTCAGTTCCTCGTGGCCCGACGCCGCCGTCTCATTTTGTGCCGCTTTTACGATGTCGTCTCGGGGGAAACACTAAACTCACAAAATAAATGTGAACATGGCGTTTGAAAGTCTCAGCGTCGCAGTTTGTTCGATCACGCTGCCTCAAGTAACCACGGCAACCGCATTTTGCATTTTAATGAGGCTCCAGGCACACGCCGCGATCTTTCTACGATTCAACCGGTTACGCCGAAATTAACCCGGACGAATGCAAATCCATGTGAAGCTCCGCCCCCAATGACCCGAGCTCTGCCGCGGGGCCGACCGTTGTCCACAAGCTCCTCCCACTTGAGTTTAGAGTAGGACGGTGTTATAACCAGAGGGGCGGGGCATCTGACTTTACATCAAAGACACAGAGTTTGTGATTATATCAAGAAAATCAAGGATTTAATGTTTAATCATCAATGTGATCACAACTGGGACCCCCAGAACCCCCCCAGAGACCCCCCAGAGACCCCCAGAACCCCCCCAGAAACCCCCCAGAGACCCCCAGAGACCTCCAGAACCCCCCCAGAGACCCCCAGAGCCCCCCCAGAGACCTTCAGAAACCCCCCAGAGACACCCAGAGACCTCCAGAAACCTCCAGAGACCCCCAGAGACCCCCAGAAACCCCCCAGAGACCTCCAGAAACCCCCCAGAGACCCCCAAAGACCCCCAGAACCCCCCCAGAGACCCCCAGAACCCCCCCAGAGACCCCCAGAAACCCCCAGAGACCCCCAGAACCCCCCCAGAAACCCCCCAGAGACCCCCAGAGACCTCCAGAACCCCCCAGAGACCCCCAGAGCCCCCCCAGAGACCTTCAGAAACCCCCCAGAGACACCCAGAGACCTCCAGAAACCTCCAGAGACCCCCAGAGACCCCCAGAAACCCCCCAGAGACCTCCAGAAACCCCCCAGAGACCCCCAAAGACTCCCAGAACCCCCCCAGAGACCCCCAGAAACCCCCCAGAGACACCCAGAGACCTCCAGAAACCTCCAGAGACCCCCAGAAACCCCCCAGAGACCCCCAGAACCCCCCCAGAGACCCCAGAAACCCCCCAAAGACCCCCCCAGAGACCTCCAGAAACCCCCCAGAGACCCCCAGAAACCCCCAGAGACCTCCAGAGACCCCCCCCAGAGACCTCAACAGACCCCCAGAGACCCTTTGTGACCCTCCGGTGCATTAACAGTTTGTCCATTTCACTTTAAAGTCTCATAAAGAGCTGAGGTTTCAGACTCAGTCCTGACCCGGGTCCTGGGTTTGGTCCTGGTCCGGGTCAGACCGCTCTGGGTCCGGGTTTGGGTCCTGGTCCCGGTCCCGGTCCAGTCCTCGGGTCAGAGGTCGTAGCTGGTCTGGACTCAGTTTCCTGGTTTCTGCGATGAGTCGTTTGACGCCGACCATCCATTGGCTGACCTCAGTCACATGATCCACCATCAGAGAGCGGTGAGCCTCGTCCGCCGAGTCCCACAGACCGGACCGGAGATCTGAGGACACAGAGAGTCAGATGCCCTCCCACGACCACAGAGAGTCAGATGCCCTCCCACGACCAGAGAGTCAGATGCCCTCCCTGTGTGTCAGATGCCCTCCCCGTGTGTCAGATCGTGTCAGATGCCCTCCCTGTGTGTCAGATCGTGTCAGATGCCCTCCCTGTGTGTCAGATCGTGTCAGATGCCCTCCCTGTGTGTCAGATCGTGTCAGATGCCCTCCCTGTGTGTCAGATGCCCTCCCTGTGTGTCAGATCGTGTCAGATGCCCTCCCTGTGTGTCAGATCGTGTCAGATGCCCTCCCTGTGTGTCAGATCGTGTCAGATGCCCTCCCTGACCTGTGGTGAGCCTCTTCATCCTCCTCTTCACGGTGGAGCTCAGTCTTCCTCTGCTCCAGGACGTCTCCAGGAGCTGCAGCCTCTTCCCCACATCTGCACAGACCTGCACCTGAAACACAGAGGGTCAGTGAGAATCCTCTGCACCAGAGGGTTCTCCTCTGCACCTCCTCTCTCATGGCACTACTCCTCTGCACCTCCTCTGTCGTGACACTCCTCCTCTTCCCCCTCCTTTTCCCCCTCCTCCTCCTCTGCACCTCCTCTCTCGTGACACTCCTCCTCTTCTCCCTCCCCCCCTCTTCCTCCTCCTCTGCACCTCCTCTCTCGTGACACTCCTCCTCTTCCCCTGCACCTCCTCTCTCGTGACACTCCTCCTCTTCTCCCTCCCCCCCTCTTCCTCCTCCTCTGCACCTCCTCTCTCGTGACACTCCTCCTCTTCCCCCTCCTCTTCCTCTGCACCTCCTCTCTCGTGACACTCCTCCTCTTCCCCTGCACCTCCTCTCTCGTGACACTCCTCCTCTTCCCCCTCCTCTTCCTCTGCACCTCCTCTGTCGTGTCACTCCTCCTCTTCCCCCTCCTCCTCCTCTGCACCTCCTCTCTCGTGACCCCCCCTCCTCTTCCTCCTCCTCTTCCCCCTCCTCCTCCTCTGCACCTCCTCTCTCGTGACCCCCCTCCTCTTCCCCCTCCTCCTCCTCTACACCTCCTCTCTCGTGAGTCTTACACTGGTGGTTCCGTGACACGCCTCCAGAGCGGCGTTCAGCACTGACATCACTTCCTCCACTTCGGGCTCGCGCTCTGATTGGACAGAATCACTCTGAGCTCTGATTGGACCAGAGGCAGGAGGCGGGACCACAGGGGAGCCAATGGGAGGAGGAGCTGCTGGAAAAAAAACAAAAACAATGTAAAAAGACTTGTGTCTGAATGTCTCCCCCAGCCCCCCCCTCCACAGACCTGCTCTGTAAACTGTGTGATAAACGATGGAGTAGTCTTGAGTCTTTGTGGAGTAAAAATAAACACAGGGTTTTGTCCAGCTGAAGCTAAGCGGCTAATGCTAAGCACAGTTTATTTAAAGAACTAAACAAAATGGACTCTCCAGATCCTCCCGTCGTTTATAAGAGGAGTCTGAGTCATCTAGAGATCTCTGCTTAGAAGGTCTGTGTAGAAGTAAATACCTCCTCTTTAATACCCCACAGAGGTAAATACCCCACAGAGGTAAATACGTCCTCTTTAATACTCCACAGAGGTAAATACCTCCTCTTTAATACCCCACAGAGGTAAATACCTCCTCTTTAATACCCCACAGAGGTAAATACCTCCTCTTTAATACCCCACAGAGGTAAATACCTCCTCTTTAATACCCCACAGAGGTAAATACCCTCATCTTTTCTCAGCTGGACGTTCGGACACCAGTAAAAATGTGTGACCCTTAAACAGCGCCCCCTGTGGACACTTGGACACAGCCTACATTTAAATACTTACAAAAGTTGGAGTTCTACCTGGACTGAAAGGAGGCGGAGCTACTGCAGATCTGGGTGGAGTCAGAGCAGATGTGGGCGGGGTCGTGGGCGGGGTCATGGGCGGGGTTCCTGTGGACCAATGCAAGAGCAGATCAGAGATGTGTCATACACGTTTGATCTCTCGTGTTTCTTTAGTTCTAACAGGTCGCCCTCGGTAAAGCCCGTCTCTTCAAAGTTTTCGTAACCCATGGTTTATTATTTGGGTATAATTTAACGGTCACGTGATCCTCACAAAAGAGAACGTAACTGACAACATCAGTCAACTCATCAATGCCAGAAGAAGACTCATAAAACATATCCCAGTCCGTACATTGGAAACAGCCTTGTAGGCTCGTCACTGCGTCCTCAGCCCACTGTTTGGACGCTCTGGGCTCGACGCTCTGGGCTCGACGCTCTGGGCTGGACGCTCTGGGCTCGACGCTCTGGGCTCGACGCTCTGGGCTCGACGCTCTGGGCTGGACGCTCTGGGCTGGACGCTCTGGGCTCGACGCTCTGGGCTCGACGCTCTGGGCTCGACGCTCTGGGCTCGACGCTCTGGGCTCGACGCTCTGGGCTCGACGCTTCCTCGCCTCAGGACAGTGCGATATGTTGGGATCAACTGCACACAGTTGTGGTCGGCGCTCCCCAATGGTGGAAGAGGGTGAGACTTGTACGCTCCCTTGATTGAGCCGTAACACAAGTCCAATGATTTATTGCGTCTAGTTGGACACGTCACGTATTGGGAGAAGTTCCACAGGACAGTTTTTAGGGAGCACTGGTTAAAATCACCAAGGATAAAGATTTGGATTGGAGCTTTTGCGTCACATTAATTGTGTCTGATGTTTTATCCACATTGGTCTTGGGGTGGACGTAGACCACAACAATGAATATTTGTGGAAATTCCCGAGGAAGATACGGGGGCGTAAGGACACCGCTAACAATTCAGCATCCTTAGTGCACAGACTAGCGCTTGTTGACATAGAGACACACCCCTCGCCCTGTGATTTGCCAGTGACACCTGGTCTAGGCAGAGGGTTCCCTGAAGTTATCCAAAGCCAGATCTGCGTCCACATCACTGTCCATAAGCCAAGACTCCGTGATAGCCAACAGACAAGCGTCTCTGCATTCATGGTGAAAGTGAACGTGGGCCTGTAATTCGACGATTGGACATTTATCAGCATCAGAGCGACTGTCTCCGTAGCCGCTGGCGCCCCCCGCCCCTCTTTCCTCGCTTCCTGGGTTTTCGAGGGACAACATTACACGAGTTAGTTAAAAAGTCAGATGTATCTACGCCTGGAAGAAAAAGATCGACAGGCGATGAACTTTCCCACTGAAGAAGAAATTCTCTGCTGTACTGGATCTGGAATGATTCCTCCACGAGGGGCTGGAAGCTCAGAGCGGCATGTCGCACTGTCCCCAGTGCAAACAGGACAATAAACTCCACTGCCCCACAGCACAGCCGAGCAAAAGTCACACAACCGTCCCCCACCACCTCCAGACAAACATGCACCGTGCTCTGTGTCCTGTCGAACCTATAAACAGGCACAATCATCCAAAAACAAGACAATTTTGTCTCTGCTGCCGGTCGCTGCCTGAGCATGTGCCCACCTACCTAGTTAGGATGTTCTAACGCTGTTTCCTCCTCAAAAACACACTGGAGTTTTGTTTTGTTTCATTCATGATTGAGTCACACTTTATTATTCGTCTGTAACATCTACAAAGCACAAAACGCTCTGTTCCACCTTGTGATGTCATCAAGTGGGAGTTTTCAAGTGAACAGTTTACATTTAGTTCAGTCGAGAGTGAAATGATCCAAATGATTCTAGTGAAGGTGGAGTTTAAAAACACAGTGGAGCACTTCCTGTATCACCACATGATGACATCACAAGGTGGAACAGAGTGTTTTCAGTTTGAGAGAAGAACTCAGCCTAAATCTGCAGTTTGTGTTAAACATGTGAGAATGAAACAAAACACAACTCCAGGTCTGTGTGTGACGAGTGCAGCAGTGTGTCTGACCTGCAGGGGGCGCTCTCTGACCTACAGGAGGTGCTCTCTGGGGCGACAGTGGCTCAGTGGTTGAGTGTTGGTCCCAACCCGAAGGTCGGAGGATCGAGTCCCGCTCGGACCAAGTTCTGTCATTGTGTCCTTAGGCAAGACACTTCACCCACATTGCCTAGTATGAAAGTGGTGTGTGTGTGAATGATGGAGGTGGTCGGAGGGGCTGATGGTGCAGATTGGCAGCCTCGCTTCTGTCAGTCTGCCCCAGGGCAGCTGTGGCTACAATAGTATCTGACCATCACCAAGTGAAATGAATGAATAATGAGTCTAGTGTAGAGGCTTTGACACGACTGAAGAGTATTACAAGTGTAAGGCAGTATTATTATTATTCTCTCTGTCCTACAGGAGGTGCTATCTGACCTGCAGGAGGTGCTCTCTGTCCTACAGGAGGTGCTCTCTGACCTGCAGGAGGTGCTCTCTGTCCTACAGGAGGTGCTCTCTGACCTGCAGGAGGTGCTCTCTGACCTGCAGGAGGTGCTCTCTGACCTGCAGGAGGTGCTCTCTGTCCTACAGGAGGTGCTCTCTGACCTGCAGGAGGTGCTCTCTGTCCTACAGGAGGTGCTCTCTGACCTGCAGGAGGTGCTCTCTGACCTGCAGGAGGTGCTCTCTGTCCTACAGGAGGTGCTCTCTGACCTGCAGGGGGCGCTCTCTTGGTCAGCAGGTTCCTGTGAGCTCCTCGTGACGTCTGGAGTCCATAAGAAAACTGAGGAGGGTCGTTCCAGCCGCGCTCCTGGTTACCTGGAAACAACAACTCAGTTATGTAATCCTCCTCTGACCCTCTCCTCCTCTGACCCTCTGCTCCTCTGACCCTCTGCTCCTCTGACCCTCTCCTCCTCTGACCCTCTGCTCCTCTGACCCTCTGCTCCTCTGACCCTCTCCTCCTCTGACCCTCTGCTCCTCTCCTCCTCTGACCCTCTCCTCCTCTGACCCTCTCCTCCTCTCCTCCTCTGCTCCTCTCCTCCTCTGACCCTCTGCTCCTCTGACCCTCTGCTCCTCTCCTCCTCTGACCCTCTCCTCCTCTGAACATCTGCTCCTCTGACCTTCTCCTCTTCTGACCCTCTGCTCCTCTGACCCTCTCCTCCTCTGACCCTCTGCTCCTCTGACCCTCTCCTCCTCTGACCCTCTCCTCCTCTGAACATCTGCTCCTCTGACCTTCTCCTCTTCTGACCCTCTGCTCCTCTGACCCTCTGCTCCTCTGACCCTCTCCTCCTCTGACCCTCTGCTCCTCTGACCCTCTCCTCCTCTGACCCTCTCCTCCTCTGACCCTCTGCTCCTCTGACCCTCTGCTCCTCTGACCCTCTCCTCCTCTGACCCTCTGCTCCTCTGACCCTCTCCTCCTCTGACCCTCTCCTCCTCTGACCCTCTGACCCTCTGCTCCTCTCCTCCTCTGACCCTCTCCTCCTCTGACCCTCTGCTCCTCTGACCCTCTCCTCCTCTGACCCTCTGCTCCTCTGACCCTCTCCTCCTCTGACCCTCTGCTCCTCTGCTCCTCTGACCCTCTCCCCTTCCTGCCTCTCCTCCTCTGACCCTCTGCTCCTCTGACCCTCTGCTCCTCTGCTCCTCTCCTCCTCTGACCCTCTCCCCTGACCCTCTGCTCCTCTGACCCTCTCCCCTTCCTGCCTCTCCTCCTCCTCCTCTTTTCTCCTCCTCTCCCTCTTTAACGAAACAGATTAAACTTATTCCAATAATAAAACATGAGGTAAATTCGTTTTTTTTTAATGACCTTTCACCTTTGACCTGGTTTTGGGACATCTGAAAAAACCCTGAGGTCGATTTAAATAAAACATCATGTTGTTTGATCCAGTCGGAGAAAAAGGTTTAAACTGTTCAGAGTTTATCATAAAACCAGAGGAAAAGTTGATTTGACAGAAGCAGAGTCTGTTTAAACACGTGTATCTGTCACAATAATCTCCTGAATTATGATTATGTGCAAATGATTTTTATTAAAACTCACCAGGTTTAATGAACAGATTCTCCGGGTTTGAGTCCATCACAAAAAGAGACTGAAGCAGAAAAACTCCTCAGAGAAACAGAGAAACACTGATAAACCTCAGATCAACCGGGTTTACACCGGATAAAACACGAGCTCATGTAAAGTTAAAGTGACGGGAGGTTTGTATCGGGGTAAATGTAATAATAATAAATAATCCTAAAGTTTAAAGCGCTGTCAGACTGAACAGTGTCATGTTTAAACCCGGAACAGTTTGAGTGAAGCACAAACGCGGTAAACACGGGACTTCCGGGAGGAGTTTCACAATAAAATACACCACGCTCACATTTCACGATTCTAAGTTCGTTTTTTATTTAGTTTGGATTTATGATGAAAAACTATTCATGAAAATATAGAAAAAATATCTAAAATGTTTAAATGTACGAAGTAAAATGTAACAGTGATGAGAAAACTAAAAAACACTTTGGTTTTATTGTGAAAGCAAAAAGGTCTCACTTCCTGTCACCGGCCTGATTCAGCACTTCCGGGACACGTGGAGCAGCGTGAGGTCACGTGACTGACAATAATACAAACAAAATGATTTTAGGTTGACACCGATTTAATAAAAGAGAATCTAGAAGCTTCTTTAGGTTCAGTTTCACAAAAAAAAAAAAATTATATACATATTTAAAAAAAGAGACAGGTGCGGTGTCTCTGTCCGCACACAGACAGGTCTCTGTCCGCACACAGACAGGTCTCTGTCCGCACACAGACAGGTCTCTGTCCGCACACAGACAGGTCTCTGTCCGCACACAGACAGGTCTCTGTCCGCACACAGACAGGTCTCTGTCCGCACACAGACAGGTCTTTGTCCACACACAGACAGGTCTTTGTCCACACACAGACAGGTTTTTGTCCACACAGACAGGTCTTTGTCCACACAGACAGGTCTTTGTCCACACAGACAGGTCTTTGTCCACACAGACAGGTCTTTGTCCACACAGACAGGTCTTTGTCCACACAGACAGGTGAAGCTCATCTGGTTTAAAGCTTTATTTTTTTTTTACAGCATCAAAAACAATAAAAACAAAAGGCATTTTTAAATAAGCTGCACAAATTTGAGCAACGTTTCAACTCGAGTCAAGGCAAAAGTCAGGACTAAACCAGGACTAAACCAGGACTAAACCAGGTCTAAACCAGGACTAAACCAGGACTAAACCAGGACTGAAACCGGGACTAAACCGGGACTGAACCGGGACTGAACTGGGACTAAACCAGGACTGGACCAGGACTGAACCAGGACTGAACCAGGACTAAACCAGGACTGAACCAGGACTAATCCAGGACTAGACCAGGACTAAACCAGGACTGGACCAGGACTAAACCTCTTCTTTCCTCTCCTCTGTCTCCTCCTGCGTCTCCTTGTTGGTTTCCTCTCCTGTCTCCTCCATGTCCTCCGTTCCTTGACAGTTTTACGGATTATTGTCCGGTCCCGCGCCCTCCGGTCCCGCGCCCTCCGGTCCCCCGCTCTCCGGTCCCCCGCTCTCCGGTCCCCCGCTCTCCGGTCCCCCGCTCTCCGGTCCCCCGCTCTCCGGTCCCCCGCTCTCCGGTCCCCCGCTCTCCGGCCCCGCGCCCTCCGGTCCCCCGCCCTCCGGTCCCCCGCCCTCCGGTCCCCCGCCCTCCGGTCCCCCGCCCTCCGGTCCCCCGCCCTCCGGTCCCCCGCTCTCCAGGTCGTAGATGATGTCTTCGGGGTTTGGAGCTGGAGGACAGAACTCTTCGTCTGGAACAATTTTCTGGAAAATTTTCTCAGCCTAAAAACAAAAACAGTGGAGTTTTCATTTCTTTTTTAGATTTTTGTGACAAAACAAACATCAGCAAACAGCCGAAGTGTCACGATCGTCTGAAAACAGCTCATGTCCAGGAGGGACCAGTCTGAGCCCATGGTCCTGTTTACAGTTTGATTTTACACTAAAGGTGAGACTGAAAAACTGTTGGCTAATGCTAATGCTAATGCTAATGCTCATGCTAGCTTGTGGCTTATTTTAGAGGGAGTTGTTTGCACAGATCACTCACCTGTTGGCGTTCAGTCCGTTCTTTTGGGTCAGATTGCGTTAAAATAAAACTTAGATTAAAGCCTGACCTGAGCTTCAGACAGAGCGGTGCCTCCAGTTAGCGCTACATGGACATGTTGATGACATCAGCGGCGAAGCATCAATACTGTTTTGTCTGAGTTGTTGCTGTGATGACGGTGCTTGATTTCTGTCTCACCTGAGCGATGGTGACGTCATGACCGAGGGCGGAGTCAGGGGCGGAGCCCATGTGGACGTTGATTGGCAGCTCTTGACCTTCGACCTCTGAGGATGCCGCCATGTTGAAGTACAGACTCCAGAGAACGGACGGGCCACCTGTTACAGAGAGAGTCAGATGCCCTCCCTGTGTGTCAGATGCCCTCCTTGTGTCAGATGCCCTCCCTGTGTGTCAGATGCCCTCCCTGTGTGTCAGATGCCCTCCCTGTGTGTCAGATGCCCTCCTTGTGTCAGATGCCCTCCCTGTGTGTCAGATGCCCTCCCTCCCTGTGTGTCAGATGCCCTCCCTGTGTGTCAGATGCCCTCCCTGTGTGTCAGATGCCCTCCCTCCCTGTGTGTCAGATGCCCTCCCTCCCTGTGTGTCAGATGCCCTCCCTGTGTGTCAGATGCCCTCCCCGTGTGTCAGATGCCCTCCCTGGGTCAGATGCCCTCCCGTCAGGTGACTTACTGTGGTCAGGTGACTTACTGTGGTCAGGTGACTTACTGTGGTCAGGTGACTCGGGGGTCCTGAAGAGACTGGTTACCACAGGAAACAGGTCATGGTGGGCGGAGCCTGTGGACGCACAGGTGAGGTGCACCAGGTCTGAGAGAGAGAGAGACGGGCGACATCTGGTTTAGTCCCAGATCAAACTCAGGCCCCACACTCCAGGGCCCCACACTCCAGGGCCCCACACTCCAGGGCCCCACACTCCAGGGCCCCACACTCCAGGGCCCCACACTCCAGGGCCCCACACTCCAGGGGGCCCCACACACACACTCTAATTACCCCTAATTAGGACAGTAGCAGTAGTAGCAGTAGTATTAGAAGTATCAGTAGATGCAGTATAAGTACTGCAGTACTCACAGGTGCAGTAGTAGTAGATGCAGTATTAGTACTGCAGTACTCACAGGTGTAGTAGTAGTAGATGCAGTATTAGTACTGCAGTACTCACAGGTGCCGTTGATGCAGGTCATGGTCGAGGGGCTGAGCTCAACTATTCGGACTGAAGGAAATCCAGACCCCAGAGACGGAACAGAGACCAGAGACACCTGTCACCATGGAAACAGACCTGAGTTAGACCTGGTTTAGTCCCGGTTCAGTCCTGGTTCAGTCCCGGTTTAGTCCTGGTTCAGTCCCGATTTAGTCCCGGTTTAGTCCTGGTTCAGTCCCGGTTTAGTCCTGGTTCAGTCCTGGTTTAGTCCTGGTTCAGACCTGGTTTAGTTCTGAGTCTGAGGGGAGGATGGATCGGTCGGTGATGAGGACGGCTCTGGACGTCAAACTGAAATTTGAAAAACACAAAGTTTTATTTTTAATTTTTGATCCAAGTCTGAGAAAGACGAGTCTGACGTGAGCGCAGACCTGGACCTGGTCCTGGTCCTGGTCTCGGTCTGAGGAGGGTCCCAAAGTCCAGACTCCAGGACACAGTGACAACAGCTGATCCTCTGACCCCGACTGTCAATCACAGCTACACACCTGAGAGAGAGACAGGTGAGACAGGTGAGACAGACAGGTGAGAGACAGGTGAGACAGACAGGTGAGAGACAGGAGAGAGACAGAGGAGAGAGACATGTGAGAGACAGAGGAGAGAGACAGGAGAGACCGAGGAGAGAGACAGAGGAGAGAGACAGGTGAGACAGACAGGTGAGAGACAGAGGAGAGAGACAGGTGAGAGACAGGTGAGAGAGACAGGTTAGACAGAGGAGAGAGACAGGTGAGAGAGACAGAGGAGAGAGACAGAGGAGAGAGACAGAGGAGAGAGACAGAGGAGAGAGACAGGTGAGACAGAGGAGAGAGACAGGAGAGAGACAGGTGAGACAGAGACAGGGACAGAGATACAGACAGGAGCAGTACCTGTTGGAGTCTCTGTGCAGGACCAGACTCTGGACCGAGTGTCTGAGGCAGTAAATTCCCCCGAACACCGCGCACATCCTGAAACAGACAGAGGGGGCGCTACAGTCACACACAGTCACACAGGACGCTCTGTGTGTGCAGAGAAAGAACTGGGAACCAAGTCATGATGTGGACAAGAGTCTAACCTGAGCTGGAGACAGAACTCTCAAGTTTAACTGTCAGAGACTAAACCAGGACCAAACCAGGACCAAACCAGGACTAAACCAGGACTAAATCAGGACTAAATCAGGACTAAACTCGGACTGAACCAGGACTAAACCAGGACTAAATCAGGACTAAACTCGGACTGAACCAGGACTAAACCAGGACTAAACCAGGACTAAACCAGGACCAAACCAGGACTAAACCAGGACTAAACCCAGACTAAACCAGGACTAAACCAGGACTAAACCAGGACTAAACCAGGACTAAACCAGGACTAAACCAGGTCTAAACCGGGACTAAACCAGGTCTAAACCAGGACTAAACCAGGACTAAACCAGGACTAAACCAGGACTAAACCAGGACTAAACCAGGACTAAACCAGGCTTATGGTTAATATTTCTAATTGCTAACCCTCCACATGAAACAAAAACTGGCACAATGTTTTCTGTCAGTTTAAATAAACAAAAAGAGGGGAGGAGGGGAATCAGGTAGACAGATGGAGACAGGAGGAGGAGAGACAGAGGAGAAGAGGAGGAGGAGAGACAGAGGAGAAGAGGAGGAGGAGGAGAGACAGAGGAGAAGAGGAGGAGGAGGGACAGAGGAGAAGAGGAGGAGAGACAGAGGAGAAGAGGAGGAGGAGAGACAGAGGAGAAGAGGAGGAGGAGAGACAGAGGAGAAGAGGAGGAGGAGAGACAGAGGAGAGGAGGAGGAGGAGAGACAGGAGAAGAGGAGGAGGAGAAGAGACAGGAGAAGAGGAGGAGGAGGAGAGACAGAGGAGAAGAGGAGGAGGAGGGACAGAGGAGAAGAGAAGGAGGAGAGACAGAGGAGAAGAGGAGGAGGAGAGACAGAGGAGGATCAGACGAGAGACCTGCAGAAACACTGTGGGATCTCTCCGAGGCCGTAGACAGGAAACAGGAAGGGTGTGTTGCCGTAGCGACCGAGACAGCGTAGAAAGTGGCGTGTGGAGGCCAGCCCCGCCTCCGTGGGTGTGTCCTCCGTCGCCCCGGCGATGGAGTAAAACAGGAAATGACGCAGCTCCGCCCCCAATGACTGCTGCTCCAGGAAGTCCATGTACGAGCGTCCCACAAACTCTGCATCAAAAAACACCATGACTCTGGGCACACCCAAATAAAATAAAAACTGCACAGGAAACACAGGACAGTGTGCTCTGTTAGAGCTCTGCTTGGCTGTTTTGTATGGCTCTTGGCTCTGATTGGCTGTTTTGTTCTGTGCTTGGCTCTGATTGGCTGTTTTGTTCGGTGCTTGGCTCTGATTGGCTGTTTTGTTCGGTGCTTGGCTCTGATTGGCTGTTTTGTTCGGTGCTTGGCTCTGATTGGCTGCTCTCACCTGTAGGTGGGTCATTCTCGTCCAAACAGGAAGTGAGGAATTTCATTAACTTCCTCTTATCGACGACAGAGAGCTGTCGGCTGGAAAAGACATCTGCTCTGCTGCACGGGACCTGTAATGTACACAAATATACTGTAAAGTACTACTAAGTACCGCAACAAAGTACTACAACAGAGTAGTACAACAGAGTACTACAACTACAACACTAGTACAGCTCAGAGGACACGTCTGCTGCACAGGACCTTTAATACACAGAATATACAGATTTTGGTGAAGTCCCGGCCCACGTCCCGGCCCACGTCCCGGCCCACGTCCCGGCCCACGTCCCACGTCCCGGCCCACGTCCCGGCCCACGTCCCGGCCCACGTCCCGGCCCACGTCCCGGCCCACGTCCCGGCCCACGTCCCGGCCCACGTCCCGGCCCACGTCCCGGCCCTTACCTGGGTGACGTTGCCGTTGAGGATGGTGAGGATGCGGCTCACGTTCTTGAACTCTGCATAGCGACTGACGTTTGATTGGATGAGCAGATTGACCAATGAGCCACGAGAAAACAGCAACTGCAAGAGAAAAGAGTCAGATGCTCTCCCCAGTATCAGATGCCCTCCCCCTGTATCAGATGCCCTCCCTGACCTTTGACACCAGGTCGATGTTAAAGCGACGTCCTTCTCTCACTAAATCTGGCAGTGTCAACCTCCTCTGTTCTGATTGGCCCTCAGTCTCATTGCCAGTTTCCGATTGGGTGTTGGTCTCACCGCAGGGCTCTGATTGGCCCTCAGTCTCAGTGCAGGACTCTGATTGGCCCTCAGTCTCACCGCAGGGCTCTGATTGGCCCTCAGTCTCATCGCAGGGCTCTGATTGGCCCTCAGTCTCATCGCAGGGCTCTGATTGGCCCTCAGTCTCAGTGCAGGGCTCTGATTGACTCTCTGGGACCTGAAGGGGAGGGTAGAGTTAGCAGGGTGAGGTGAGGGGGGCTTCACAGGGTCAGGGGTCAGAGGTGGACTGACCTGGTCCTGGGTTCCTTCTGAACCTGAGGCACCTGAAAAAATAAGAAAATGTAAAACACAAACTGCACCTGCTCCCAGACACTCCGCCCCCCTCCTCTCTCCCTCTCACCTGTCTCTTCTTCAGTTTTCTCTGTAGACGGTGGTTCCTCTTCTTCACTGTTCAAACAAAAGTCAATTTATAAAACCAAAACTCTGACGTCACAAACAAAACCAAGGTTTAGACCTGGTTTAGTTCAGGTTCAGTCCCTGACTCTTGACAGGTGCTGTACCTGACGTAGCAGTGCACCTGCAAGTTACTGATGGATGAATACGATTGGTTCAGATGAACAAGCTCCTCCCCCTCCTGCAGCAGAGACGACCAATCAGCGGGCTGCTCTGGCTCTGGCTCCGCCTACGACACAGAGATGGGACGAATCAGAGCACGCGTGATGAACATGGACGTAACACGAACCAAAATATGGACCATCACATTCTCATCTTCAACTGTCCTTTATATTTTAATTCTTGGACTTATGACAGTAATGATTCACATCAAAGTCCTACCGCATCCCTACACCACTAAAATGTCACTACAACGCCACTACAACGTCACTACCATGCCACTACAGCGTCACTACCATGCCACTACAGCGCCACTACAACGCCACTACAACATCACTACCACGCCACTACAACATCACTACAACGCCACTACAACACCACTACCACGCCACTACAACGCCACTGCAACATCACTACCACGCCACTACAACCTCACTACAACCTCACTATAACGTCACTACCACGCCACTACAACGCCACTGCAACATCACTACCACGTCACTACAACCTCACTACAACGCCACTACCACGCCACTACAACGCCACTGCAACATCACTACCACGTCACTACAACCTCACTACAACGCCACTACCATGTCACTACATCACTACAACATCACTACCACGCCACTACAACCTCACTACAACCTCACTACCACGTCACTACAACCTCACTACAACGCCACTACCATGTCACTACATCACTACAACCTCACTACCACGCCACTACAACGTCACTACCACGCCACTACCACGCCACTACCACGTCACTACCACGCTACTACACCACTACAACACCACTACCACGCCACTACAACGCCACTACAACGCCACTACAACCTCACTACAATGCCACTACGTCACTACAACATCACTACCACGCCACTACAACGTCACTACAACGTCACTACCACGCCACTACAACCTCACTACAACGCCACTACCACGCCACTACAACGTCACTACCACGCCACTACGCCACTACCACGCCACTACAACGTCACTACCACGCCACTACAACCTCACTACAACGCCACTACCACGCCACTACAACGTCACTACCATGCCACTACGCCACTACAACGTCACTACCACGCCACTACGCCACTACAACGTCACTACCACGCCACTACAACCTCACTACAACGCCACTACCACGCCACTACAACATCACTACCACGCCACTACAACGTCACTACAACGTCACTACCACGCTACCACGCCACTACAATGCCACTACCACGCCACTACAACGCCACTACGACCTCACTATCGCGCCACTACGACGTCACTACAACATCACTACCACGCCACTACAATGTCACTACCACGCCACTACAACGCCACTACCACGCCACTACCACGCCACTACGACGTCACTACGACGCCACTACCACGTCACTACCACGCCACTACAACGTCACTACAACGCCACTACCACGTCACTACCACGCCACTACAACGCCACTTCAACATCACTACCACGTTACTACAACATCACTACGTCATTAGGCAAGGCAAGTTTATTTGTACAACACAATTCAGCACAAAATCAAGTGCTTTACAGAATAAGGACATTAAAATCACAGATAATCATAAAATTAACATTTAAACAGAAAAGGCAGAATAAAAACCTTTCAGTCGTATGCACAGTTAGCCTGGATTTAAACATTGTGACACTACGTCACTACAACGTCACTACCACATCACTTCAGCCTCCAGCCCGTCTCATGTTGTTGCTTGTGTCTTAAACAGTGGTTTATGTTAAACACACACTGATCTCACACAGGTTTCTTTATATGAACATATAAACACAAACGGTCAGAGGCCTGTGTGAGGTCAGTACCTCCACCTAATGCAATGTGACCCCCCCGACAGCTAACCCTGGGGTCAGAGGTCAGGTCTAACCCTGGGGTCAGAGGTCAGGTCTAACCCTGGGGTCAGAGGTCAGGTCTAACCCTGGGGTCAGAGGTCAGGTCTAACCCTGGGGTCAGAGGTCAGGGGTTCAGGGGTCAGGTCTAACTGTGGCCTTATGTAACAGACGCAGCCTGAGGCGAGTTACCTGCTGCTCCTGGATCCACGACAGGAGCCCAGGAAACGTGAAGCTCGCCCAATCCCCAGCGTAATAACTCCTCCTGCAGAGACAAGCGGGGATAGAGACGAGGACAAAGACAGGGACAAAGACAGGCGGGGACAGGGACAGAGACGGTTGGGGACAGAGACAGGGAGGGACAGGGTCAGAGACAGGGACAGAGATGGTTGGGGACAGAGACGGGGTCAGAGGCAGGCGGGGACAGGGTCAGAGACAGGCGGGGACAGAGACAGGCGGGGACAGAGACAGGCAGGGACAGGGACAGAGACAGGCAGGGACAGGGTCAGAGACAAACGTGGACAGAGACGGATGGGGACATGGGTCAGAGACAGACGGACAGGCAGGGACAGCGTCAGAGACAGACAGACAGGGACTTTCAGAGTAAAAACATGCACTAAAGACTGAGCTGCAGACTGTGTCCTGTGTCCTCCTGCTGAGACTCACCTGTCCAAGTGTAGAACTCTCTGTCCCACTCTGGAGCAGGCGGCCGCCACCACCGCCTCACACAGGCCTGGAGGGGAACAACATGCATCAATATGGAACCATCGGTGATCAATGACCCCCGAGAGGAGACTACAGCACCTCCCTCCTCTCTCTATTGTCCTCCTGTCTCTCCTCCCCTCTCTCCTCCTTTCCCTCTCCTCCCTCCCTCCCCCCGATCACGTGACTCGCACTCTCGTCTCTGATTGGCGCAGGCGCAGTTATATTTGTCGCATAATAAACAGAATCTTTTAGCGCAGTTTTATTTCTTTTTCGTCTCTTTTTAGCACATGTTTGTCGTGCGTCATTAATATCAGACAAAAATAATCGTATAATTAAAGTATCTGACTTTTAAGCTTAAATCTCCTGAAATGTACGCGGGATAAACATCAGCAGCTGGTTAGCTTTAGCCGCTAGCCTTTCCCATAGAGAATGACGGTGACTGTTAGCACGGAGCTAACGCCCATCCCGAGGCTGATTCAGCGCGATTTAAACCTGGATTTGAACCGAACCAGAACCGAAACTAAAACAACCCCGAGACCAGAACCGAGCCCAGACCCAGCCCCAAGTCTACACCCGATACACGACCAGAACCGAGCCGCGCAGAGCCGTACCTGTGCCCACGATCACCACGTCCACCTCCGAGGGCAGCTCCTCCGCCGCCATGATGGATCTGAGCGCTGTCACGTGACCTGAGAGGAGAGAGGGGAGGAGCTGAACACTGTCACGTGACCTGAGAGGAGAGAGGGGAGGAGCTGAACACTGTCACGTGACCTGAGAGGAGAGAGGGGAGGAGCTGAACACTGTCACGTGACCTGAGAGGAGAGAGGGGAGGAGCTGAACACTGTCACGTGACCTGAGAGGAGAGAGGAGGGGATTTATCTGAATTAAATGTGTTTTTGTTTATCAGAGTGTCGGACGACACGATCATAGGAAAATGAGACAGGGACAGGAGCAGAGACAGGGACAGGAATAGGGACAGGAACAGGGACAGGAGCAGAGACAGGGACAGGAGCAGGGACAGGTGCAGAAACAGAGGTAGAGACAGAGACAGGTGCTAATGTTTCGTGATATTACATCATTGGAAATAGAAACATTTAATGCCAAACTGTGAAATTTTATATTCATTAACTAAAAGAATTGAACAGTCAGGAAACCAAATAAGAGTCAGGTTTGTGGAGAGGCGAGCATGTTCCTCAGCCTCAGACCCTCCTCAGTCCCCAGTCCTCTGTCCTCAGTCCCCAGTCATCTGTCCCCGGTCCTCTGTCTCCAGTCCTCTGTCCCCAGTCCTCTGTCCTCAGTCCTCTGTCCCCGGTCCTCTGTCCCCAGTCCTCTGTCCTCTGTCCTCTGTCCCCGGTCCTCAGTCCTCTGTCCTTGGTCCTTGGTCCTCTGTCTCAGAGGGGTTTTCCTCAGACCCTGGAGTCTAGTCCAGAAATAGAACCTGCAGCCTGACACCAGCCACTCTCACTGTGGCCTCAGTCCCCCTCAAGACCCAGACTAGACCAGAACTAGGCCAGAACGAGGCCAGAACTAGACCAGAACTAGGCCAGAACCAGGCCAGAACTAGACCAGAACTAGGCCAGAACTAGGCCAGAACTAGACCAGAACTAGGCCAGAACTAGACCAGAACTAGGCCAGAACTAGGCCAGAACTAGACCAGAACTAGGCCAGAACTAGGCCAGAACTAGACCAGAACTAGGCCAGAACTAGGCTAGAACTAGGCCAGAACTAGGCCAGAACTAGACCAGGACTAGACCAGAACTAGACCAGAACTAGACCAGAACTAGACCAGAACTAGATCAGAACTAGGCCAGAACTAGGCCAGAACTAAGCCGGAACTAGACCAGAACTAGACTAGAACTAGGCCAGGTCTAAATCTGGTCTGAAACAGGTCTAAACTGAGACTGGAACCATGGAGGAAGCAGAGCGACGTGTCCCTCCGCAGAGAAAAGCAGACCCTGATCACTGTGAGTAAGACTGACATGAGACATGACCCCAGCCCAGAGAAATGATCCTTTGGCCATAATCCAACGTGTTTATGTTCATGTGGGATCACGACTGTGCATGAACATTGTCCCAGTCAAATAAATAAAATAAAAAATATGGGACAGTGTGATGCTGTATGTGACAGTGTTTTATGGCTGTATGTGACAGTGTTTTATGGCTGTATGTGACAGTGTTTTAGGGCTGTATGTGACAGTGTTTTATGGCTGTATGTGACAGTGTTTTAGGGCTGTATGTGACAGTGTTTTAGGGCTGTATGTGACAGTGTTTTATGGCTGTATGTGACAGTGTTTTAGGGCTGTATGTGACAGTGTTTTATGGCTGTATGTGACAGTGTTTTAGGGCTGTATGTGACAGTGTTTTAGGGCTGTATGTGACAGTGTTTTAGGGCTGTATGTGACAGTGTTTTAGGGCTGTATGTGACAGTGTTTTATGGCTGTATGTGACAGTGTTTTATGGCTGTATGTGACAGTGTTTTATGGCTGTATGTGACAGTGTTTTATGGCTGTATGTGACAGTGTTTTAGGGCTGTATGTGACAGTGTTTTATGGCTGTATGTGACAGTGTTTTATGGCTGTATGTGACAGTGTTTTAGGGCTGTATGTGACAGTGTTTTAGGGCTGTATGTGACAGTGTTTTATGGCTGTATGTGACAGTGTTTTATGGCTGTATGTGACAGTGTTTTAGGGCTGTATGTGACAGTGTTTTATGGCTGTATGTGACAGTGTTTTATGGCTGTATGTGACAGTGTTTTATGGCTGTATGTGACAGTGTTTTAGGGCTGTATGTGACAGTGTTTTAGGGCTGTATGTGACAGTGTTTTAGGGCTGTATGTGACAGTGTTTTAGGGCTGTATGTGACAGTGTTTTATTGCTGTATGTGACAGTGTTTAGGGCTGTATGTGACAGTGTTTTATGGCTGTATATGACAGTGTTTTATGGCTGTATGTGACAGTGTTTAGGGCTGTATGTGACAGTGTTTTAGGGCTTTATGTGACAGTGTTTTATGGCTGTATGTGACAGTGTTTTAGGGCTGAATGTGACAGTGTTTTAGGGCTGTATGTGACAGTGTTTTAGGGCTTTATGTGACAGTGTTTAGGGCTGTATGTGACAGTGTTTTAGGGCTTTATGTGACAGTGTTTAGGGCTGTATGTGACAGTGTTTTAGGGCTGTATGTGACAGTGTTTTAGGGCTTTATGTGACAGTGTTTAGGGCTGTATGTGACAGTGTTTTAGGGCTTTATGTGACAGTGTTTAGGGCTGTATGTGACAGTGTTTTATGGCTGTATATGACAGTGTTTTATGGCTGTATGTGACAGTGTTTTATTGCTGTATGTTACACAAACATAACACAGTTTTTACATCCCAGATAAATACATTGTGTTATTACTTTTACAAAATTGAAAAGTTTTTTGTGATCGTTATTTTACCAAAATATTGATCGGCCACAGTAGCAGAACCAGACTGACCCCTGACCCTGGGCCAAAATTGAAGAGACTTAAAGTTCGGCTCAATTTACACCAGAAACACATTTTTGTGACGCTCCAAACACGACTGCAACAAAATAAATGTGTTTTCTCATATTTTCATATCTGTGACATTAGTGGAGTTTTGCTCTTGTGGAGTGTCCCTGTGTGATGTCATGATTTACGACTAGGAAGTAAAATTTTAAACCTAAAAAAATGTCTAAATTATAGCAAAATCTTAAATGTGTTGATCTTAAATGTTTTAGTGAAATGAGTCCAGCCGTCACAGGCACAGTCAACACAGCAAGAAGGTTCTGGGGTCAATCCCCTGGTGGCCTTGGCCTTTATGTGTGGAGTTTGTGTGTTCTCTCTGTGTCTGTGTGGAGTTTGTGTGTTCTCTCTGTGTCTGTGTGGAGTTTGCGTGTTCTCCCTGTGTCTGTGTGGAGTTTGCGTGTTCTCCCTGTGTCTGTGTGGAGTTTGCGTGTTCTCCCTGTGTCTGTGTGGAGTTTGCGTGTTCTCCCTGTGTCTGTGTGGAGTTTGCGTGTTCTCCCTGTGTCTGTGTGGAGTTTGCGTGTTCTCCCTGTGTCTGTGTGGAGTTTGCGTGTTCTCCCTGTGTCTGTGTGGAGTTTGCGTGTTCTCTCTGTGTCTGTGTGGAGTTTGCGTGTTCTCCCTGTGTCTGTGTGGAGTTTGCGTGTTCTCTCTGTGTCTGTGTGGAGTTTGCGTGTTCTCTCTGTGTCTCACTGCTGCTGACAGGTGTAACCCAGAGACAGAGGGATGGGTCAAATGCAGTAAAAGTACTTGTACTGTGTACTTTCTGCAGTACCCAGTCCGTACACGTGTATATTTGCAGTAAAAGTACTTGTACTGTGTACTTTCTGCAGTACCCAGGCCGTACTTGGACGTGTGTCTGTCCGATGAAGGCGAGCTCTCTGATTGGTCGGAGGAGGATCTGTCTTTGCACTTCTCTGCGTCTGTCCTCAAGTCGTCCGAGTCTGAGTCCGAGTCTGGACCTGAACCAGAACCGGGACCAGGACCAGGACTGGACCCAGGACCAGAGCCACGACCAGAGCCAGGACAGGTGCTGGACCAGGCTCAGCCAGACCAAACCGGACCACAGTCCCAGGTTAGTCCCAAGGTGACGATAGAAAGTCAGATGCCCTCCCATCCTCCTGTCTCTGTGTGTCAGATGCCCTCCCTGTGTGTCAGATGCCCTTCCTGTGTGTCAGATGCCCTTCCTGGACTCTCAGGGCACTGTTTTGTTTCAGGTCCAGAGTCTAAACCCATATCTGGATTTACCTGAGAAGAAGCCCCGCCCACAACAGGAACAGCCACGCCCATACCAGTTTCAACGGCAACACAGCCTACCTGAGGCTGGGGGCGGAGCTTACAAGGGCCTGATCGCAGGTGAGTCTCCCTCTCCCCAGGCACACAAGCTCCTCTGTGGGCCGCTGTCAGGTCTCCCCCCTTCCTCTCTGTCCTCCTCTCACTGCTCCTCTCACTGCTCCTCTCACTGCTCCTCTCTCCTCTCACTGCTCCTCTCACTGCTCCTCTCACTGCTCCTCTCACTGCTCCACTCACTGCTTCTCTCACTGCTCCACTCACTGCTCCACTCACTGCTCCTCTCTCCTCTCACTGCTCCACTCACTGCTCCTCTCTCCTCTCACTGCTCCTCTCACTGCTCCACTCACTGCTCCACTCACTGCTCCTCTCACTGCTCCTCTCACTGCTCCTCTCACTGCTCCTCTCACTGCTCCTCTCACTGCTCCACTCACTGCTCCACTCACTGCTCCTCTCTCCTCTCACTGCTCCACTCACTGCTCCTCTCTCCTCTCACTGCTCCTCTCACTGCTCCACTCACTGCTCCTCTCTCCTCTCACTGCTCCTCTCACTGCTCCTCTCTCCTCTCACTGCTCCTCTCACTGCTCCTCTCTCCTCTCACTGCTCCTCTCACTGCTCCACTCACTGCTCCTCCCTCCTCTCACTGCTCCTCTCACTACTCCTCTCACTGCTCCTTTCTCCTCCCTGTCCTCCTCCCCTGTCCTCCTCACCTCTTCTCTCCTGTTACTGCTCCTCTCTCCTCTCACTGCTCCTCTCACTACTCCTCTCACTGCTTCACTCACTGCTCCTCTCTCCTCTCACTGCTCCTCTCTCTTGTTTTCAGGTCTTCAGACTCAGAGTGTGGAGGCGCAGGTCCAGAGGAGGTTGCAGAAGTCCTTCTCATTGGACGAGAGCAGAACCAAGATGGCGTCGTGTCTAATCAAGAATGTTCTGTCCAAAAGGATGCAGCATCAAGCCCCCCTCCAATCCAAACCCCCCAGAGGTCACACGATCAAACTGGCCGCTTCTCTCAGCCAATCGCAGTGCAGAGCAGAGACCAGTCAGCCAATCACAGGACAGAGGTGCAGTAGTCAGCCAATCACAGCACGGACTCACCCCGACCAATCAGAGCCGAGGTCCAAAGAATCCCCACGCCGCTCACCCTCTGCCCAGGATCAGAGCTCCTTTGTGGGCCACCGTCAATCTGCAGTCAGACCTTCAAGAGAGCTTCAGGCCCCGCGCCCCTCTGCCCAAGAACATGCCTCCTCCCTGGGCCACAGTCTGCCCCATGAAGACCCTCCCTCGTTTCCCTCCAGAGAGCTCCAGGCCCCATGTCCCTCTGCCCAACAACAGACCTCCTCTGTGGGCCGCCGTCAGTCTGCAGTCAGGCCTTCCAGGGAACTCCAGAGAAAGGCCCCGCATGCATCTTCTCTAACCCAGCCAGAGTCCTCCTTTGTGGGCAGCACTCAGCCCACGGTGGACCCTCTCCGGTTCTCCAGAGAGCCCCGTGATGTGGTACACACAGCCCAGGAGGAGACTTCTTCTGTGGGATACACTCGGCCACTCCCCCACAGGTTCTCCTCCTCGAGGAAGCTCCAGACCAGAGGGTCTCGCTTCTCTCCCTCCGCCCAGGTACAGGCCTCATCTCTGGGACAAAGTCAGGCCGAGCAGGGCCCTCCCAGGTTTCCCTCCAGAGAGGCTCATCACACCTTAAGCTCTGCCCAGGAACAGTCCTCGTCTTTGGGACACCATCTGCAGACAAAGCCTCCTCCCTGGGTGTCCTCCAGCGACTCCTCTCCCTCCACAGGCTCTTCCCAGGAACAGAGACCATCGCTGGGTCAAAGAAAGCTGGCAGTGGCCCCTCCCTGGTTCTCTTCCAGAGATGCTCCTCGACCCTCAGCCCAGGATCAGGGCTCGTCTGTCGGTCGCGTTCGTCCACTCGCTCCCTGGTCCTCTTCTTCCGGTGAGCTCCAGCCCCGGGCCCCTCTCCCCTCTGGCTGTGCCCAAGATGAGTGCTCGTCTGTGGGCTGCGTGCGGCCGGCTCTCCCCTGGCTGACCTCGGCTCCTGGAGGTCAGGAGTTTAAAGCGTTGCAGAGGAAGGCACTGCTTGACCCGGAGACGGGACAGTTCGTCCAGGTGTTTGTACCTGTGCCAGGCCCCACCCCCCTGCTCCACAGCCCGGCTCCCGTGTTCTCTAGCCCCGCCCCCTCTGTGCTGGGATATGCCCCGCTCCTGTCCGTCACTCCAAACCCCACCCTCCTGGTCCAAGTCCCACCCACGGTCTTCAGCCAGACCTGCTTCATGCTGCCCCCAATGCAGCCCTGGGTCTTCTACAGGCCCACATGAGGACTAGACCAGGACTAGATCTGGACTAGACCAGGACTAGATCTGGACTAGACCAGGACTAGATCTGGACTAGACCAGGACTAGATCTAGACTAGACCAGGACTAGATCTGGACTAGACCAGGACTAGACCTGGACTAGACTAGGACCAGACCAGGATTAGACTAGGAATAGACCAGGACTAAACCAGGATTAGACTAGGACTAAACCAAGACTAGACCAGGGCCAGACCAGGACAGAACTGAGACTAAACTGAGTCTTAAAATGTGTTTTTGTTGTAGTATTTGAAAGTATTTATTAAACTAAATCTGTTGCCATCTTGGTGTTTTGTGTTCACTTCATCTTCATCCAGGTGGTTATTTATCACAGGACTCGTTCTCTCATTACACCTGATGCCGTGCCTGGCCCAGTCTAATGGTTCAAACGTGTCAGTTGTTTACTTTTACTCTGAAGGGTCCAATTTGAGTCAGGTGTTTTCCTCTTGTCTAAACATCATATCCACTGTTGTAAATGAAGACACTCTGCCCTCTGCTTCAACATTTATGAATGAAATCTGTGTCTCAAGTCCTTTTGTTTTAATATTGATTTTATAATCTCAGTATAATGTGCTCCTTTTTATGCCTTACAAAAGCTGTAATGCACACATTACTATTATTATGTTAATTTGTCATTACCTCTGCTAGATTTTGTAATGATAACGTTAAATAAATAAATAACTGAATTAATTAATTTGAGTCAAAGCTGAATTTGCTTCGTTGGATCTATACATAAATATAAACTGAAGTCGTTATAATCTGTAATGTTACGTTTTAGCGAAACATTTTCTCGTTTTTTAACTTCATTTTGTCTCGTAATAATGAAAAAAACCGTAAAAATGTGTCCGTATGTAAGAGCCACAGACCCGGAAGAACATTTGTGACACCGGAAGTGCGCTTCAGACCCGCCTCGCGCACAGGAAGTGACGTCAGGAACGCGCGGTTTTCAGTTTGGTTCAGTTTGTCCCCGAGACTGTTTATGTCCTGCTCCCCGTCAAAGGGGACACACAAACTCACTAAGGACTCACTAAAGTCTCAGCTTGAGACCCGGAGGACACACAGAGGACACAGAGGAGACCCGGAGGACACACAGAGGACACAGAGGAGACCCGGAGGACACACAGAGGAGACCCCGTGACCTCCGCAGCTGCCCGCGCTCACGTTCAGGACTCTTCCCGCCCTCAGCGCACTGACCCCGGGCATAAACATGGCGACTCCACCGAAGAGACTTCGGAGCTCCGAGCCCCGCAGAAAACACCTCAAAGTGTCCATCGAGGGAAACATCGGTGAGTCCCAGAGCCAGACCGAGGACAGGACAGAGTTTGGGCTGGTTTTGGGCTGGTTTTTGGTTTGTTTTTTGGTCCTGTCTGTGATGAAGAAAAGAGGCGCCAAAGTCACTGAGTCAGTTATAAACGAGAATAAAGAGAAAGATGTGTGTGTGGGGGTGGGGGTGTGTGGGGGTGTGTGGGTGTGTGTGTGTGTGGGGGGGGGGGGGGGGAGTGTGTGTGAGCAGCAAAAAGAAGAGCAGCAGGTTTAGACCTGGTTTAGTCCTGGTTTAGACCTGGTTCAATCCTAGTCCAGCCCTGGTTTAGTCCTGGTTTAGACCTGGTTCAATCCTAGTCCAGCCCTGGTTTAGTCCTGGTTCAATCCTAGTCCAGCCCTGGTTTAGTCCTGGTTTAGTCCTGGTTTAGTCCTGGTTTAGTCCTGGTTTAGTCCTGGTTTAGTCCTGGTTCAGTCCTGGTTCAGTCCTAGTCCAGCCCTGGTTTAGTTAGTAGTGTATATTTTGTGTGTGTTTTTTAAATAGTTGTTTTGTCTTGTACTCTATATTTCTGTGTTTTTAGCGGCGGGAAAGTCGACTTTTGTGCGACTACTGGAGCAAACGAGTGATGAGTGGGAGGTGATCCCAGAGCCCATCGCAAAGTGGTGCAACGTACAGACGGACAAAGAGGATATATATGAGGTACTACTGCTACTACTACTACTACTACTGTTACTCGTACGTGTTTATTTCTCCTCCTGCCTGAATCAGTCTAAACACTTGTGTTCACCTGTTTTGGTTCTGGACGTGAGGCTCAAATTACATTTCAGAGTAAAAGCGACTCCAGGTCGTACTATCGATGGAAGTACTATCGAGTATCATAGCAACCAAAGAGCCAATCAGGAGCGAGGCTGTTGAAGGTAATGCCCCTTCCCGCCCCCACCGCTGGTTTAACAGGGAGCGGACGCTTAGCAACGCTGTCAATCAAACCTGTTGCTAATGCTAACGCTAACAGGAGCGACCTCGGGGACAGAAGGACCTGATTTGTCTGTTATTAATGTTCAGATCTTGATTTACAGACACAATAGTGAAATAAAAACCCCAGGATCATGTAGAGGGTTAATACGAACATTTAAGACCAGAATGAGTCTGAAGCAGCAGAGACAGAGAGAGGACAGAGGGGACACAGAGAGGACAGAGGGGACACAGAGAGGGGACACAGAGAGGAGACAGACAGAGAGAGGAGAGGAGTTTTTACACAGAAAGTGAACTGGAGCCAGAGTCGAAGCAGCTGAATCTTGCCCGTGGTCACTTCCTGTTTGGAGCGCGGCGGCAGCGGCTTGTGGGTTATGTCCATTTATATAAAGACACAACAAATGGAACCTGCCGTCAGAGCAATGGACTCAGGTTTAGATTAAACATGTAGGACGTGTGTGTGTGCGTGTCAGACTCGTGTGTGTGTGTGTGCGTGTCTGTGTCAGACTCGTGTGTGTGCGTGTCTGTGTTAGACTGGGGTGTGTGTGTGTGTGTCTGTGTCAGACTCGTGTGTGTGTGTGTCTGTGTTAGACTGGGGTGTGTGTGTGTGTGTCTGTGTCAGACTCGTGTGTGTGTGTGTGTGTCTGTGTCAGACTCGTGTGTGTGTGTGTGCGTGTCTGTGTTAGACTGGGGTGTGTGTGTGTGTGTCTGTGTCAGACTCGTGTGTGTGTGTGTGTGTGTGTCTGTGTTAGACTCGTGTGTGTGTGTCTGTGTCAGACTCGTGTGTCTGCGTGCGTGTGTGCGTGTCATGTGTGTGACGTGTGTTTTTATTCGTCTGTTTCAGGAGCTCAGTTCTTCTCAGAAAAGTGGAGGGAACCTGCTGCAGATGCTCTACACTAAACCCACGCGCTGGTCCTACACCTTCCAGGTCAGAACTACTGCCATAGTAGTACTATAGTAGTGATACTGCTGCAGTAGTACTACTCTAGCAGTAGTACAGGCACAGCTGTGTACTACAGTACATGTAGTTGTATATTTGAAATATATTTGTATATTTGTCCTCAGTCGTACGCGTGTCTGAGCAGAGTACGCTCTCAGCTCCAGCCTCTGTCTCTGAAACTACAAGAGTCTGACAAACCCGTGCAGTTCTACGAGAGATCAGTGTACTCTGACAGGTACTACTACTACTACTACTGCACTACGAGAGATCAGTGTACTCTGACAGGTACTACTACTACTGCACTATGAGAGATCAGTGTACTCTGACAGGTACTACTACTACTGCGCTATGAGAGATCAGTGTACTCTGACAGGTACTACTACTACTACTACTACTGCACTATGAGAGATCAGTGTACTGTGGTCAGAGAGGGGTCAGTACTACTACTGACCCCTCCCTGACCCTCTCTGACCCTCTCTGACCCCTCCCTGACCCTCCCTGACCCTGTGTGCAGGTTTGTGTTTGCCTCTACACTGTGGGAGAGTCAGAGCCTCACAGAGACAGAGTGGTCTGTGTATCAGGACTGGCATCAGTGGATCCTGGACCAGTTCAGCCCCGACTTAAACCTGGACGCCATCGTGTACCTGAGAGCCAAGCCCGAGGTACTGCCAGTACTACGAGTACTACAAATACTACCAGGTTATGGTACATGTGTGCACTTTGTGTACTTATGCAGAGGTCACTGTACATGTGTGTAATAATAATAATAATAATAATGCTCTTTACAGTCTTGTCCACACTAGAGTCATTATTCATTCACTTGGTGATGGTAAACTACTACTGTAGCCACAACTGCCCTGGGGCAGACGAAGCGAGGCTGCCAATCTGCACCATCGGCCCCTCCAACCACCACCTATCATTCACACACACACACACACCCTGTCACACTAGGCAAAGTGTCTTGCCTAAGGACACGACGACTTGGTCTGAGCGGGACTCGACCCTGCGACCTTTAGGTTGAGGAAACAACGCTCTAACCACTGAGCCACTGTCGCCCTGTACTTTGTGTACTTTGTGTACTTTTCCAGAGGTGTATGCAGAGGTTACTGCACATTTGTGTACTTTGTGTACTTTTCCAGAGGTGTATGCAGAGGTTACTGCACATCTGTGTACTTTGTGTACTTTTCCAGAGGTGTATGCAGAGGTTACTGCACATTTGTGTACTTTGTGTACTTTTCCAGAGGTGTATGCAGAGGTTACTGCACATCTGTGTACTTTGTGTACTTTTCCAGAGGTGTATGCAGAGGTTACTGCACATTTGTGTACTTTGTGTACTTTTCCAGAGGTGTATGCAGAGGTTACTGCACAGAGGCCGAGAGGAGGAGCAGGACATTCCTCTGGAGTATCTCCAACAACTGCACTGCAAACACGAGGACTGGCTCTACCACAGAACACTCAGGTACAAATACTACTGCAACTGCTGCTACTACTACTACTACTTCTACTGCAATTACTACTGCTACTACTACCATATATTATATATAATATTCTGAATACTCTGTTTTCAGGGTGGACTTTGAGTATCTGAACCACATCCCCATTTTAGTCCTGGATGTGAACCAGGAATTTAAGAACGACCGAATACTACAACACGAGCTAATGGACAAGGTACAAGTACTACTACTACTACTACTACAACACGAGCTAATGGACAAGGTACAAGTACTACTACTACTACTACTACAACACGAGCTAATGGACAAGGTACAAGTACTACTACTACTACTACTACAACACGAGCTAATGGACAAGGTACAAGTACTACTACTACTACTACTACAACACGAGCTAATGGACAAGGTACAAGTACTACTACTACTACTACTACTACAACAACACGAGCTAATGGACAAGGTACAAGTACTACTACTACTACTACTACTACAACACGAGCTAATGGACAAGGTACAAGTACTACTACTACTACAACTTGAGCTAATGGACAAGGTACAAGTACTACTACTACTACAACACGAGCTAATGGACAAGGTACAAGTACTACTACTACTACTACAACAACACGAGCTAATGGACAAGGTACAAGTACTACTACTACTACTACAACAACACGAGCTAATGGACAAGGTACAAGTACTACTACTACTATTACTACTACAACACGAGCTAATGGACAAGGTACAAGTACTACTACTACTACTACTACTACTACTACAACACGAGCTAATGGACAAGGTACAAGTACTACTACTACTACTACTACTACTACTACTACAACACGAGCTAATGGACAAGGTACAAGTACTACTACTACTACTACTACTACAACACGAGCTAATGGACAAGGTACAAGTACTACTACTACTACTACTACTACAACACGAGCTAATGGACAAGGTACAAGTACTACTACTACTACTACTACTACTACAACACGAGCTAATGGACAAGGTACAAGTACTACTACTACTACTACAACAACACGAGCTAATGGACAAGGTACAAGTACTACTACTACTACTACAACACGAGCTAATGGACAAGGTACAAGTACTACTACTACTACTACTACTACTACTACAACACGAGCTAATGGACAAGGTACAAGTACTACTACTACTACTACTACTACAACACGAGCTAATGGACAAGGTACAAGTACTACTACTACTACTACTACAACACGAGCTAATGGACAAGGTACAAGTACTACTACTACTACTACTACTACAACACGAGCTAATGGACAAGGTACGAGTACTACTACTACTACTACTACTACTACTACTACTACTACTACAACAACACGAGCTAATGGACAAGGTACGAGTACTACTACTACTACTACTACTACTACAACAACACGAGCTAATGGACAAGGTACGAGTACTACTATTACTACTCGTATGGTTAATGCTACTCCTTCTGCTGCTTATGGACAAAGTACAAACACTGCTGCTACTGTCAAAGGTGCACACCAGGACACGCCCCCCTCGACCCTGGGCACGCCCCCCTCGACCCTGGGCACGCCCCCCTCGACCCTGGGCACGCCCCCCTCGACCCTGGGCACGCCCCCCTCGACCCTGGGCACGCCCCCCTCGACCCTGGGCACGCCCCCCTCGACCCTGGGCACGCCCTGTTTTTTATTAATTTAATTAATCTAATTTTGTTTCAGGTCAAGGACTTCCTGTCCACGCTTTAGGATCCACCAATCACACGTCACATGGCTGAAGCTGAGCTCTGATTGGTCGGCTCACACATCCTGGGGCTGAAGCTGAGCTCTGATTGGTCGGCTCAGTCTGATTTTGTAAACATTTGTAAATATTTGTTCCTGCCTCTGAAACTTCTCAAACGTATAAATGTGTGTTTTTTAATATTTTAATTCTGGTAACATGAACTTTTACCCAGCAGTATTCACTTTTTTAAATGTGAAATAGTAAAACATTAGACTTGAATCTTGGACTGAGATTCTTTGTAAAGTGTGATTCATTTTCATACATTTTAAATATTTTAAACGTGACCTGGTTTATGCTTAATCTGATCTAAAAACTGGCACAAAGTTCAACGTGTGACAGAATAAACAAAGGTCAAATGATTTTTGTTTTTCTCCAGCCTGTTTATCTGAGCTCTGTGTTTAGACCTGGTCAGTTTGTTTTTAGATTCATATTTTTTATAACAGTTTAGTGTCAGAGCTGTTTTTATCATGTTCATACTGAAGCTCAATAAATTAATTAAACTGGCTTGGCTCCTCTGGCTTTTTGCTCCTCTGGCTCCTCCTCTTCTCTGCTCCTCTGGATCTTCTCTGCTCCTCTGGCTCTCCTCTTCTCTGCTCCTCTGGATCTTCTCTGCTCCTCTGGCTCTCCTCTTCTCTGCTCCTTTGGATCTTCTCTGCTCTTCTGGTTCTCCTCTTCTCTGCTCCTCTGGTTCTCTTCCTCTCCTCTTCTCCTCTGGCTCCTCCTCTCCTCTGGCTCCTCTGGTTCTCCTCTTCTCTGCTCCTCTGGTTCTCTTCCTCTCCTCTTCTCCTCTGGCTCCTCTGGTTCTCCGCTCTCTTTTAGGTGCAGTACTGTTCTCTGTCCAGTAGGAGTCGCTGGTGTATGTTATTGCTCCAGATCTCGTTTTGTCTCGCGTTGTTTCACCGCCTCCCGTGACGTCAGGGAAACGCGGTGACGTCACGGAGACCTTGGATGATTTTCCACCGGATCCGCCGGAGTTTAACCGAACCGGACCGGACCAAGCCGAGCCGCCGCGGAACCATGGACCCCGAGCCCCGCCTCCAGCCTCCGACCCCGGGGTGAGTCTGCTCCGCTCCCCGCTCAAGGAGCTCCTCAGGCGGTCTCACGGTCAGACTGACCCCGTGAGCTCCGGGATTTATGACATAACACCGGGCCAACACCGGGCCAACACCGGGCCACTGTCACTGGAACAACCGTGTCAGACTTAGCGCAGGTTTAACTCGGGTCTAACTCGGGTCTAGTCCAGGTCAGGGGTCGCAGGTACTTTTACTGCAAATATACACGAGTACAGCCTTCAGTACTGCACAAGTACACGACAGAAGTACTTTTACTGCAAATATACACGAGTACAGCCTCACTGTCAGCTGGGCCCGTCACCCCTGGTCCACTGTCCCTGAACAGCACTCAGACTTTAGCTCGGGACAGAACCAGGGACAGAACCAGGGACAGAACCAGGGACAGGACCAGGTCCAGACCAGGTCCAGACCAGGTCCAGACCAGGTCCAGACCAGGTCCAGACCAGGTCCAGACCAGGTCTGGTGTAAACAGTGTTTGACTCGTGGACTTTGGCGTTGTCGGGTGAAGGTCACGTTGAGGTTTTACTCTCTTCATGTTTTTGGTGCATGTTTTTGTCTGTGGCTCCTGTAGTGGTCAGACGGGTGCAGTCTGTGGCTCCTGTAGTGGTCAGACAGGTGCAGTCTGTGGCTCCTGTAGTGGTCAGACAGGTGCAGTCTGTGGCTCCTGTAGTGGTCAGACAGGTGCAGTCTGTGGCTCCTGTAGTGGTCAGACAGGTGCAGTCTGTGGCTCCTGTAGTGGTCAGACGGGTGCAGTCTGTGCGTTTCACCCACAACAAGAAAATGTAAAGATGTGACTGAGCCACAGCATCCGGCTCCAGATGAAGCTCATCGAGACTGGAGGTGGTGGAGGTTGTGGTGGAGGTTGTGGAGGTTGTGGTGATTGTGGTGGAGGTTGTGGAGGTTGTGGTGGTTGTGGTGGTGGTTGTGGTGGAGGTTGTGGAGGTGGTGGAGGTTGTGGTGGAGGTTGTGGAGGTGGTGGTGGTTGTGGTGGAGGTTGTGGTGGAGGTTGTGGTGGAGGTTGTGGTGATTGTGGAGGTTGTGGTGGAGGTTGTGGAGGTTGTGGTGGAGGTTGTGGAGGTTGTGGAGGTTGTGGTGATTGTGGTGGAGGTTGTGGAGGTTGTGGTGGAGGTTGTGGTGGAGGTTGTGGAGGTCACGCCCCTTCCTGCAGCGTTGGTTTAACAGAGTGGACGCTTAGCGACCCTGTCAATCAAACCTGTTGCTGACGCTCGGAGATGCGTCTGATTTGTGTGTTATTAATGTGCATTTTTCCAGTAGGTTCATTGTGTTGTGCAAAAATAACAGTTCTAAATAAATGTACAGATAAAATGTGCAGAGAAAGTTGTTAAAAAAATGTCGAGGAGCAGGAGGAGCAGGAGGAGCAGGAGGAGCAGGAGGAGGAGGAGGAGGAGGAGGAGCGGCCATTTTGTGTTTGTGAGCACGAGTCTGATAAGACAGTTTGTTTTTAAGAGACACATCGGGGAATCATGGAGTCACACACATATACACACAAACATACACACACAGACATATACATACAAACATTTGCTCTCTCGTTGTGTGTGTCTGTCGTGTTTGTTTGCTCTCTCGTTGTGTGTGTGTGTGTTGTGTTTGTTTGCTCTCTCGTTGTGTGTGTGTGTTGTGTTTGTTTGCTCTCTCGTTGTGTGTGTGTGTGTTGTGTTTGTTTGCTCTCTCGTTGTGTGTGTGTGTTGTGTTTGTTTGCTCTCTCGTTGTGTGTGTGTGTGTTGTGTTTGTTTGCTCTCGTTGTGTGTCTGTTGTGTTTGTTTGCTCTCTCGTTGTGTGTGTGTGTCTGTTATATTTGTTTGCCCTCTGTTTGTTTGTGTATCTGTCGTGTTTTTTCCTGTTCTTATCTCTAAACTCTGATGAACTTTGTGACGTGTTCAAGGCCTTTCTCTTTACGATGTGTTTATGGCCTGAGTGAGAGTGGGACCCTGGAGCGCCGCAGTGATCGTGTCAGGCGAAGCGTGCGAAGCGTGCGAAGCGTGCGAAGCGTGCGAAGCGTGCGAAGCGTGCGAAGCGTGCGAAGCGTGCGAAGCGTGCGAAGCGTGCGAAGCGTGCGAAGCGTGCGAAGCGTGCGAAGCGTGCGAAGCGTGCGAAGCGTGCGAAGCGTGCGAAGCGTGCGAAGCGTGCGAAGCGTGTTTTTCCCATAGACTTTGATCAAACTGTGGCATCACAAATGTTATTTTGATCATGGTTTATGTTCATCATTGGTCTATGTCGTCTGTGGAGACCCTCAGTCGTCCAGGTCCAGAGCAAACAACGAAGTTAAATCTGTCAACTGGACAAATCTTGTAGGACTGAAGACGTTTCGCTGCTCATCCAAGCCGCTGGTCGAGAACCTGAACTGAAGAAGCGGCTTGGATGAGCAACGAAACGTCTTCAGTCCTACAAGATTTGTCCAGTTGACAGATTGGTCTATGCTAGCATCAGTTTGCGCCTTATGGTAGCAACGACATGTTAGCGTCTGTTAGCGCCTGATGCCCCTAATGACATGTCTTTGTTAGCATAAGTCGCTAACCAATGCTAACATGTTGTTTTGTTAAACGTGTGAACACTTTTGTTGCCGCAGTGGTTTTATTTACAGTTTACTCTGGTGTAAAACTTATTAAAGGTGAATGATGCTCATCATAATCTCACATGAAGGAGACATACTGTGTGAAGTCGGGTTAGCTCCTTTAGGGTTTATAAATCAGTTTAGCCGTTGCCACAGCAACTCCATCCCCTCTGGCCCCGCCCCCTCTGTTTTACACGCGCACACCCCGGCCCCTTTAGCCCCGCCCTCTCTGTCTAAATAAATTATTCTGAGACAAACTTGGCATAACGAATGTCTCAAACCTCGTGAAAGTGTAATTTTCAGATTTGTACTGTAAAATTACAAATATCATTTTACACTTATAAGTGTAAAAAATATTTTTTATTTACTAGTGTAAAAAAAAACATTTACACATTCACAACTTTTTGGAGCAGTTGCACCTTCATAAGTTTGTCTGAAGTTTCATTTTTATGATGTTTTTACGTCCACAGTGAAAGTGTCACGAGCCTTTAAACGGGCGATAACCGGCTCTTATCGGCTCATAACCGGCTCTTATCGGCTCATAACCGGCTCTTATCAGCTCATAACCGGCTCTTCTCGGCTCATATCCGGCTCATATTCTCTTAAACACAGACTGTATAATGTCCGTGTCGTGCCTCAGTTTAAACTCTGACTCTATATTCTGTTAAACTCTGTATGTCTCCGTGTTTGGGTCAGACTCCTCTTTTTGTTTTGTCCTGAAGCTTCCACACGGGGTCACGTGGGCGCGCGGGGTCACGTGGGCGCGTTCAGCTGACTGTCGGGAGCGCGCAGTGTACGTGCCGCAGACAGAGGAGGAAAATGGCGGAACAGAAAAAGAGCCGGCTCCAGCACACGAGGTAAAGACGATTAAACACGGACAAAACAGGCAGAAAACACGGACAAAACATGCATTATGGCTTTAGACCTGGCTTAGTCCTGGTTCAGTCCTGGTTAAACCTGGTTTAGTCCTGGTTTAGTCCGGGTTCAGTCCTGATAACAGGCTCCACGGAGCCTGTTTCCAGGAATCCTCCGGTTCAACAAGGGCGAACTGAACATGTTTTAATCATGTTTTAATCATTTTTTAATCATGTTTATGATGAACTAATGTGATCTCCGGTGCTTTTATTGATCGGGTCGTGTGTTTGTTTCGTTAATTTTGAGGTTAAAGGTCAGTGTGCAGACTCAGGCCTGATCCTGTCACATTTCAGTGTTTTTAGTTTGTTATCACAGGTTTGTGAAATGATCTTTTTTATCTATTTACAGTTTGAGTCTTTAATCCTGAGCTGTGCCTTTAGTTCACTCGTGTCTGTGTCACACTTGTAGAGTTTAATATAATCTCGGTGTAAAATGCTTTGGGTTCACTGTTTTGCAGAAATAATCAGAAGCAAACGTTTATTCTGCAGAAAACACAAAAATCAGCTGATGACGTAACACGCACGCTGTTTACGTCACATGAGTTTAACAAGGAGCTTTTCTGCGGAACACCCGGGTTTAAATCTGATTACACGGATGTTCATGTAATAGAGCAACATTACACCTTTGTGTCAGAACCTCCTCCTCTGACCCGGGGTCTGAGGGGCTTTGACTTCCTCTGACCCGGGGTCTGAGGGGCTTTGACTTCCTCTGACCCGGGGTCTGAGGGGCTTTGACTTCCTCTGACCCGGGGTCTGAGGGGCTGTGTCTGGGAGGGCATCTGGCTTAGTTTTGTCTAGTCTGGACCAATAACTGCAGCAAACTAACTGATAAGGAAACAACTATAACACAGTTCAAACAGTCCAGTTTGAATAGGTCTGATTTAAAAACTGTCTCTGCATCAGGACAGAGCCCCTCGTCTCAGGACAGAGCCCCTCGTCTCAGGACAGAGCCCCTCGTCTCAGGACAGAGCCCCTCGTCTCAGGCGTCTCAGGACAGAGCCCCTCGTCTCAGGACAGAGCCCCTCGTCTCAGGACAGAGCCCCTCGTCTCAGGCGTCTCAGGACAGAGCCCCTCGTCTCAGGACAGAGCCCCTCGTCTCAGGACAGAGCCCCTCGTCTCAGGCGTCTCAGGACAGAGCCCCTCGTCTCAGGACAGAGCCCCTCGTCTCAGGCGCCTCAGGCGTCTCAGGACAGAGCCCCTCGTCTCAGGCGCCTCAGGCGTCTCAGGACAGAGCCCCTCGTCTCAGGCGCCTCAGGCGTCTCAGGACAGAGCCCCTCGTCTCAGGACAGAGCCCCTCGTCTCAGGGCGTGGACTCAGTCAGCTGTGAGCTCTGATAAACCTCCTTCAGCGCAGTCTACGTCAGAACTGGGACTTTATCAGAACTAAACCAGGACTAGACTTCAGCTGGATCCTATCCATCTCACACGCACACACACACACCCACACGCACACACACACACACACATGCACACGCACAGGGGTCTAGACACTGAACCAGGACCTAAAACCAAAATCTCAAACTAAACCAGGACTCTGTTTGAGATCAGGCTAAAAACACCTCAGCTGTGGTTTGAACTGGTGTCACAGACCAGGATCTGACACTGAATGGACTAAACCAGGACTAAACCAGGACTAAACCAGCACTAATCCTGTTATAGTTCACCTCTGACCCTGGCTTAGTCCTGTTGTGATCCTGGTTTAGTCCTGTTGTGATCCTGGTTTAGTCCTGTTGTGATCCTGGTTTAGTCCTGTTGTGATCCTGGTTTAGTCCTGTTGTGATCCTGGTTTAGTCCTGGACTGATCCTGGTTTAGTCCTGGACTGATCCTGGTTTAGTCCTGGACTGATCCTGGTTTAGTCCTGGACTGATCCTGGTTTAGTCCTGGACTGATCCATACAGTCAGCCACAGATCAGAGTCCAGACTAAACCACAGCTAAATTTAGACCCTGTTTAGACCAGGTTTGACCACATTTGGAGGTTTAGACCTGGTTCAGGATGAGTTTGAGGGGCCGAGTGTTGAGTGTGTGCACATAATTGTTCTTCTGGAGTCTGGATTTCACCTGGACTCTGTGGACCAGGACTTGGATCTGTGGTCTCAGCTTTCAGGTTTTGTTTTATTTAGTCTCTGACCCGGGGTTGTTTGGACATGTTCAGTTGTAGTTATACTAGGGCTGCATCTAATGATTATTTTCTTAATGATTAACGACACGTGTCTGTGGCTCCGCTGAGTCTCCCTGAAGGACAGTTAAGTTTGGACACAGTTGTGGGGAGAGCAGGTTGTGCTCACAGTGGCACATTTAAAGAGCGACACACTGACGCCACATTCAGATGTATTTCCTTGTCGAATCGTTGCAGCTCTAGACCGTAGTCTTGACGTTGTTATTGATCCAGTATTTTCCCTGTGTGTGTAGTTTCAGTATGGACCTGTGGGGGCAGTGCAGTCGGGCGCAACAGCAGCTGGAGGACGCCCTGAGTGGACTCTTAAAGACAGAGAAAGAACTGAGACAAAACGCTACAGAGGTGAGATATGAACACACACACAGGCATGTATGGGTACACACACACACACACACACACACACACACACACACACACAGCTCATTCTGAGAGTCAAACCTGCTCAGGTGTAATTATAGCTCTGAGCACAGAAGTAAATATTTGAAATTCTGGGTCAGGTTAAAGGTCGTGTGTGACACAAACTGACTCTTGTAGCTTTGTCATGTTTTAAAGCTGCTACCTCCTCAAAAACAAACTCATTCACACACGTTTAACACTTTATTATCAGTCTGTCACATCTCCAAAGCTCAAAATGCTCTGTTCCACCTTGTGATGTCATGAAGTGGTAGTTTTGACGTTAACAGCTCCTTTTACCTTTATTTCCGTAGAGATTGGCAATTCCAGGGTGTGTTAAATGTGTGAATGAAACAAACACAACTCCAGGTCTGTTTGTGATGAGGAATCTGATCTCCAGACACGTTTGAGCACATTTCTGAGCGGGAGGTGTTTATCTGGACAATCCCAAAATAATGTGGTTCATATTTGTCGGTGTTGCTCATCAGTGAATCACAGAGAGATTAGAGCTGAAAACAGACGCCACAAAAACATCTGAGGCATTTATCTGAGCGGGTCAAAGGGAACAACAGACCCAATACACCAACAACTAATCATACAACTCCACCTAACCCAGGAGGAGAAGGGAGGGGAGGAGAGAGGAGGAGCGAGGAGGAGAGAGGAGGAGAGGGGAGGAGAGAGGAAGGGAGTTTGAAATGAGTGAGGTCAAATGGAACTAAAGACACAATATTTCAACAACTCCACCTCCACCTAACAGAGGAGGAGGAAGGGGAGGAGGAGGAGGAGGCATGTTACTCTCAGGTATAACTGCCCATAGACCACAGATGGACAGAGAGGAGAAGAGGGAGAGACACTGAGGGAGACTGAGGACCTGATTGAGAACACCCTTGTGCAACAGGACCAGATCTAACCTGTTTTTAGGTGAGAATCTGCTCTGAAATACTTAAAATACTTTAGTATTTAAATGACTCACATTTACAGCACAGAGGAGTTGTCTTAATCTCTAGATGACAGTGTGCTCTGACACTAGGGATGATTCTGGGATTATTCCGGGATTATTCTGGGATTATTCTGTTCTTTTGGTTTGTTTCCTAAACTCTGAAATCACAGTTTACTCTGTCTCTAAACTCGTTGTTTCAGGGTTTATTCTGCACACAGTGCAGGTTCAGTACTTTGAGCGGGTATTTACCGACTGTTACTGCGGTGTACTACAGTGTATTGCAGTTTACTGCGGTGTACTACAGTGTATTGCGGTGTACTACAGTTTACTACAATGTATTGCGGTGTACTACAGTGTACTGCAGTGTACTGCGGTGTACTACGGTGTACTGCGGTGTACTACAGTGTATTGCAGTTTACTGCGGTGTACTACAGTGTATTGCGGTGTACTACAGTTTACTACAATGTATTGCGGTGTACTACGGTGTACTGCAGTGTACTGCGGTGTACTACAGTGTACTGCGGTGTACTGCAGTGTCAGTCTGTTATGTATTTGACAGGGAGGCACACATTCATCTGAGTTTACACCATAACACACCTGTTTATGCCTCACCTGTCATGTGTTCACACGTTCACCTGTCATGTGTTCACCTGTCATGTGTTCGCACGTTCACCTGTCATGTGTTCACACGTTCACCTGTCATGTGTTCACACGTTCACCTGTCATGTGTTCGCACGTTCACCTGTCATGTGTTCGCACGTTCACCTGTCATGTGTTCACCTGTCATGTGTTCACACGTTCACCTGTCATGTGTTCGCACGTTCACCTGTCATGTGTTCACCTGTCATGTGTTCACACGTTCACCTGTCATGTGTTTGCACGTTCACCTGTCATGTGTTCACCTGTCATGTGTTCACCTGTCATGTGTTCGCGTGTTCACCTGTCATGTGTTCGCGTGTTCACCTGTCATGTGTTCGCGTGTTCACCTGTCATGTGTTCGCATGTTCACCTGTCATGTGTTCGCGCGTTCACCTGTCATGTGTTCACACGTTCACCTGTCATGTGTTCACCTGTCATGTGTTCACACGTTCACCTGTCATGTGTTCACCTGTCATGTGTTCACACGTTCACCTGTCATGTGTTCACCTGTCATGTGTTCACATGTTCACCTGTCATGTGTTCACACATTCACCTGTCATGTGTTCACACGTTCACCTGTCATGTGTTCGCACGTTCACCTGTCATGTGTTCACCTGTCATGTGTTCACCTGTCATGTGTTTGCACGTTCACCTGTCATGTGTTCACCTGTCATGTGTTCACACGTTCACCTGTCATGTGTTCACACGTTCACCTGTCATGTGTTCACACGTTCACTTGTCATGTGTTCACATGTTCACCTGTCATGTGTTCACACGTTCACCTGTCATGTGTTCACCTGTCATGTGTTCGCATGTTCACCTGTCATGTGTTCACACGTTCACCTGTCATGTGTTCACACGTTCACCTGTCATGTGTTCACCTGTCATGTGTTCGCACGTTCACCTGTCATGTGTTCACCTGTCATGTGTTCGCAAGTTCACCTGTCATGTGTTCGCAAGTTCACCTGTCATGTGTTCACACGTTAACCTGTCATGTGTTCACCTGTCATGTGTTCACACGTTCACCTGTCATGTGTTCACATGTTTACATGTTCACCTGTCACATGTTCACCTGTCTTACTGTCTGTGCAGGTGCGGGGACAGGTGCAGAGCCTAATGAGTCGCCAGCAGGAGGCGCTGCGCTGCAGAGAGCTGTGGCTCCTCGGACAGATCGAGATCCTCGAACAAGTGAAGAGTGAGAGTCTGCAGCAGCAGATGCTCCACATGACACGAGTAAATACAAATATATATATACGTCCCGTGTCCACAGTTTGAACCCCTCGCGTCCCGTGTCCACAGTTTTAACCCCTCGCGTCCCGTGTCCACAGTTTGAACCCCTCGCGTCCCGTGTCCACAGTTTGAACCCCTCGCGTCCCGTGTCCACAGTTTGAACCCCTCGCGTCCCGTGTCCACAGTTTGAACCCCTCGCGTCCCGTGTCCACAGTTTTAACCCCTCGCGTCCCGTGTCCACAGTTTTAACCCCTCGCGTCCCGTGTCCAGTTTTAACCCCTCGCGTCCCGTGTCCAGTTTTAACCCCTCCTGTCCTGTGTCCACAGCTCAGAGCTCAGCTGGACCTAATCTCAGACCAGCTCCAGAAGCAGCCAATCAGCAACGACCTGAGGAACCACCTGACCAATCAGTTGACTGCGCTCCTGGACAGGTCAGACTCATGGGGCTACTCTGAAGTTTCACTGAGGGGTCACTGTTGGACATTTGACCCAAACGTTCACCCAGATGAAAAGTTTGAGTAAATCTGACGGGTCATGTTTCTGTGCAGCATGGAGATCCTGAGCCTGACCCCAGAGGAGACCCCTGACCTCTGTTTCCATGGTGACAGCCGCTCCTTACGCGCCGCCATTACATCATTCGGAGCTGTGACATCATCTGCCCACAGCCCCGCCCCCAAGAGACAGGTGAGAACTCTGATTGGACAGATATTGGTGTTTTGGTCAAATCAAACTCTAGACTTGAACTAAATATAAATGTGTTATTGTTACTACAGAAGACAGAGGGCGCTCTGAGCCAGTGGCTGCTGGGGGCGGAGCCACAGTCTGTTTCCAAGGGTTACCAGAGCAGCGAGACACGGGATTGGCTGGTAACATGTTCACAGCCACAGGTGAGTGAGACAGAGATGCACCTGCAGGAGGGGGAGGAGCTAGGGTCACACTGTGTGTGGGTCAGACTGTGTGTGTGGGTCACACTGTGTGTGTGGGTCAGACTGTGTGGGTCACACTGTGTGTGTGTGGGTCAGACTGGGTCACACTGTGTGGGTGTGTGTGTGTGTGTGTGTGGGTCAGACTGGGTCACACTGTGTGTGGGGGTGTGTGTGTGGGTCAGACTGGGTCACACTGTGTGTGGGGGTGTGTGTGTGTGTGTGGGTGGGTCAGACTGGGTCAGTGAGAGTGTGGCAGAGTCTCTTCTGGAGTTTGATCTTTGCAGAGGTAAACAGTTTTATGGCTGTTTCCTGAGTTTGTGTCAGATCACACTCGTTCATGTGTTTGTGTTTCATTTGGTTCATGGGGTCATAAAGACGGTCAGACCAGGTGACGGAGGAGGCGGTGACTTGAGGTGACAGCGGAAATGAGGGAAAACACATTTATCTGTGCTGAGTATGCCATGGACGTATAATTAGCACGTGGTGTTCAATGCTAATGCTAGCATCCACTTAGCAACTCGGTTAGTCCCACAGACTTCAGAACACCGGAGCTGGCCACGTGTTTACAGTCTCACTAATCCACCACGTTCAGGTCCAAGCCTCGTTTAAAGTGTCGAGTGTGTAAATGTTTTGTGTTTTATTTTAGATAGTGTGTGTGTTAGCTTTAGCTCAGATGACACTCTTACATTAACCATTTCATAACACTAACCCTCCTCTTTACACGTCACTGTGAGGACATGAAAACATCATGAAATAAACATGTTCTGCGCTTTAACAAGAGAATGAGGGAGTGTTTGATTTGACAGTGGGGTAAAAAGTATTTAGGCACCACCAATTGTGCGAGTTCTGCCACTTAAAAAGATGAGGCCTGTGGCTGCTCCAGTGTAACTCCAGGAGACAGAGTGACTTTGAGCAACAGCAGAGAGTTTAAATGTATTTATTCAGAGGATGAGACTGACCCCGCCCTCCTCGGACTGACCCCGTCCTCCTCAGACTGACCCCGTCCTCCTCAGACTGACCCCGTCCTCCCTCCTCGGACTGACCCCGTCCTCCCTCCTCGGACTGACCCCGTCCTCCCTCCTCTGACTGACCCCACCCTCCCGCCTCTGACTGACCCCGTCCTCCTCGGACTGACCCCGTCCTCCCGCCTCGGACTGACCCCGTCCTCCCGCCTCAGACTGACCCCGTCCTCCCGCCTCAGACTGACCCCGCCCTCCTCAGACTGACCCCGTCCTCTTTCTGCCTCAGACTTGGGTCCAGACTCCGCCTCCCTTCAACGTGTTTTCAGCCTGGGGGCAGCTCCTCGACCTGGAGGCATGGCTTGTGAAAGAGACCGCGCCCCTTTCCTCTTCTAACCCCTCCCACGACGATGGCCTTAGCAGCAGGGGGCGGAGCATCAGCTGCAGCACTTCCTCTTCTTTTGAGGAGATTGACCAATCAGAGTTGAGCTCAGAGGAGATGGACCAATCAGAGGCGTGCGAGTCCTGGGGGGCAGTGCTTCGGCCCTTTGAAGACCACTGGGATAGCTCTGATTGGCTGCTGCCCCGAGACTGCTCCTCCTGTAAACGCCCACAGAGCGCAGTGGAGATCGAGAACCTCGGGAACGCGCTCGGGAAACTCAGGTGTCTCAAGAACCAGAACGTCCAGGGTCTAAACCAGGACAAGACCCAGGACAAGACCCAGGACAAGACCCAGGACAAGACCCAGGACAAGACCCAGGACAAGACCCAGGACAAGACCCAGGACAAGACCCAGGACAAGACCCAGGACAAGACCCAGGACAAGACCCAGGACAAGACCCAGGACAAGACCCAGGACAAAGAGCGGAGCCGCAGCGAGGCGCTGGAGGCGTGGCTTCAGCAGGTCAGTGTCTGTGACATTCATCATCATTCATAAAAGAGTGAAATGTGTGACCCCAGAGGTCAAAGGTCAGATGCTAAATGATAAATTAAAACTAACTAAAACTCAGTCAGTTTCTCATTTCTCTAAAGTCACTAAATAAAGACTGAGACCAGAGTCAGGCTCATGGAGGATTTAGAGGAAATCCTAAAGTGCAAGGCTGTATGAGGAGGTGCGAGCCTGTATGAGGAGGTCTTATACTTCAGTGAGATGGAGGCTCTTAACAGTTTGTCCCATTTCCTTTTTTTCTGTGACACTCCTGTAGGTGGCGCCGGTGCAGCAGGTGTGCCGTGCCAACAAGCCCTGTTCTTCTCTGAGAAACTGCGTCTGTGACGAGAACTGTGGGCGTGACGCTCTGAGGGCGTGGCTACTGCGAAGGGAGGGGCGGGACAAGAACGGAGTCAAGACCTCGCCCACTAAAGAGAAGGACACGCCCACTAAAGAGAAGGACACGCCCACTAAAAACAAAGACACAAGACTGAAGAAGATGCCACTGTCCTTCAGTGAGAGAGAGGAGAAGGTCAGTATCTGCAGCAAAATACTAACCAGGACCAGGCCGGGGACCAGACGCGGTCCAGGCCGGGGACCAGACGCGGTCCTGGCCGGGGACCAGACGCGGTCCCGGCCGGGGACCAGACGCGGTCCCGGCCGGGGACCAGACGCGGTCCCGGCCGGGGACCAGACGCGGTTGGTCATATCGCCCCCTAGTGGAGTTTAGTTCCCTCGTCTGTGTTAAACAGGCTCCTGACCTTTTGACCTTTTGTTCCTCTATTTCAGGTTCAGGCGATCCTTGAGGCTTGGCTCCACCCCCTCACCTCCAGCTCCGCCTCTTCCTCTGTTTCCATGGAGACCACTGACAGCTGTCCCTTCCAGCGCCCCCTGCAGGCCGACCTGTGGGTAGCACCGACAAAGACACCGGCCAATCAGACACCAGAGCCCGGCACAGGCCACGCCCCCGGCACAGGCCACGCCCCCGACTCACCTGAGGCCGACAGGTGGCTGCTGCAGAAACGCTCCAGTGCTCAGGTGAGACTCGGGCGTCTAAATGTGACGGCACCTGAAGAATTCTACGAGTCACGACTGTAAAAGTTTAAACAGCCCCGTTTAGAAGTGACCAATCTGTGACGCCTCTGTGACCTGTGACCTTTAACCCCTGACCCCTCTCTGCTCAGGAGCGCGCCCTGCCCGTCGTCTGTGACTTGTTCTCCTGCATGAAACTCAACAAGGACAAAGACCTGTGGCTGCACTCGCCCCCCCTACAGGTGAGGAGGGGCATCTGACACATCTGACACACACAGGGAGGGCATCTGACACATCTGACGCACACAGGGAGGGCATCTGACACATCTGACACACACAGGGAGGGCATCTGACACATCTGACACACACAGGGAGGGCATCTGACACATCTGACGCACACAGGGAGGGCATCTGACGCACACAGGGAGGGCATCTGACACACACGGGACACACAGGGAGGGCATCTGACACACACAGGGAGGGCATCTGACACACACAGGGAGGGCATCTGACACACACAGGGAGGGCATCTGACACACACAGGGAGGGCATCTGACACACACAGGGAGATTTTTGTAATCATGTTTGTGTTTTATTTTTAATATTTAATTTTGTATTTATCTCAAATGTGTTTTATTTTCATGTTTTTATCTCAGATGTGTTGTTGTTGTTGTTGTTGTTGTTTTATTTTAATGTTTGTGTTTTTCAGATGTGAGGATGAGGATGAGGATGAGGAGCGTCCTGATGAAGACTTTGACACTTTGCTGAAATCGCACACTTTGCCTTTAACTCAGCCACAGATTAAACTGATCTAACAATCTATAAACTCAAACTAAACTTTAAAATGTCAAATTCAAATGTGATATTTTAATGCAAAGCTAATCTGACACACGGGGAGGGCATCTGACACACACGGGGAGGGCATCTGACTCGCTGATGAACTCTGTGGTTTATTTTCTTACACTCAGATGATTATTCATATTTATGTAGCCTTGAACTCACTTCCTGTCACGTGACTCGGAGCTGAGCCGTGATTGGCTTTTCTTGTTTTTATTTAGAATTTTAATGAATGGGTTTTTGGGGCGGGGCTTATGCTAAAGCTGATGATGTCACTTCCTGCTGCTGTGATTCTCTACAGTCAATAAAGACGTCATCAACAAAACAAGAGTCTGTGGGTTATTTTAATGTGAATCTAAAGAGGAGAAGAGAGGGAGGAGAGGAGGAGAGGGTTGGAGGAAAGGAGGAGAGGGTTGGAGGAAAGGAGGAGGGGGTTGGAGGAGCAGAGGAGAAGGAGGAGAGGGTTGGAGGAGCAGACGTGAAGAGGAGTAACACTGGACACATGTTTCTATTGTTGCTTTATTTAAATCATTCTGAAACATTTCCACATAAATCCAAATCTTATTTACACCTCTGCTGTTCTGCTGGGTTCTGCTACGGGTCTGCTTGGTCCTGTTTGGTCCTGTTTGGTCTTGTTTGGTCCTCTATGGTCCTGTTTGGTCCTCTCTGGTCCTCTTTGGTCCTCTTTGGATCTCCTTGGTCCTCTTTGGTCCTCTTTGGATCTCCTTGGTCCTGTTTGGTCCTCTTTGGATCTCCTTGGTCCTCTTTGGTCCTCTTTGGATCTCCTTGGTCCTCTTTGGATCTCCTTGGTCCTCTTTGGTCCTCTTTGGTCCCGTGTTAGACACATTTTCATTGAAAGTTCAGTTTTTCTTGTTGTAACAGTGTTGTACCAGAAGAGGGCAGTCCTGTATCACAGTGACATTAAGACCTGTTTGGAGGAGGTTTTTCTACTTTGACCTCCCCTTTGAACTCCCCTTTGACCTCCCCTTTGACCTCCTCTTTGACCTCCCCTTTGACCTCCTCGTTCGTCTCTTTTGACTTGAGTAATATTTATATTTTATTTGAAGTAAAAATCCAGCAACTTTTATTTTGAGATCTCAAACCTTTTCCCACATTTACAAACCTCCAAACTGAAGACACAGATTAGACAATGGATTAAACTTTACATTAATGAAACTACAGATGCAGAATGGGTCAAAGGTCAAAGGGTCAAACACAGAGAAGCAAAATGATTTGACCCAGATGTGTCTAAAGATCTGCAGCAGGTTTCACTGATGTGCAAAAAAAAAACAAAATTTAGATCAGGAGAAAGTCTCCACAGCCTCGTCTGTGCCTCTAGTCCAGGTCTGGTCCCGGTCTAGTCCAGGTCTAGTCCAGGTCCGGTCCCGGTCTAGTCCAGGTCCGGTCCAGGTCTAGTCCCGGTCTAGTCCCGGTCTAGTCCCGGTCCAGTCCCGGTCTAGTCCCGGTCCAGTCCCGGTCTAGTCCCGGTCCAGTCCCGGTCTAGTCCCGGTCCAGTCCCGGTCTAGTCCCGGTCTAGTCCCGGTCCAGTCCCGGTCTAGTCCCGGTCCAGTCCCGGTCTAGTCCCGGTCCAGTCCCTGTTATAAGTCCGCGGTCGGGTTCATTCTCCGTCGTTTCTCTCGCAGCAGCTCTTGGATTCGTTTGTTCTGAGTTTTTTCTCTAAATCGCGGCGGTTTACGCTGCACAAACTCGTTCTGCGTCGCCACGGTAACGCCCACCACGCGGTACTGCACCTCGGGGTCAACAGGGGGCGCAGGGGAGGCTCCGGGCTCGGCGCGGCTTGGTTTGCGCGCTCGTTTTGGGGTTGTAGTTTTGTGCGTTGTCGTGGTTACAGTTGTCGTTGTGTACGGTGTGGTTGTCGTGGTGTTTGTGGTTGTGGCGGCGGCCGGAGAGTCCGTCCAATCAGAGACGTCGGTGGCGAGGCTGGAGAAGTCCCCGTAGTCGTCCTCATACTCGACATAAATGAAGTCTGTGATGTGATCAGGGGGAGGTGCTTCTGTGGTGATGTCATCGGGAGGAGGGGCCTCTGGGGTGACATCATCAGGAGGAGGGGCCTCTGTGGTGATGTCATCAGGAGGAGGGGCCTCTGGGGTGACATCATCAGGAGGAGGGGCCTCTGTGGTGATGTCATCAGGAGGAGGGGCCTCTGGGGTGACATCATCAGGAGGAGGGGCCTCTGTGGTGATGTCATCAGGAGGAAGAGTGGTCAAACTGAGAAAGAAAAATAAATTTACTCAAACAAATTATTTCAAAAGTCCTGGTTCAGTCCTGGTTCAGTCCTGGTTCAGTCCTGGTTTAGACCTGGTTCAGTCCTGGTTCAGTCCTGGTTCAGTCCTGGTTCAGGCCTGGTTCAGTCCTGGTTCAGACCTGGTTCAGTCCTGGTTCAGTCCTGGTTTAGACCTGGTTCAGTCCTGGTTCAGTCCTGGTTCAGTCCTGGTTTAGACCTGGTTTAGACCTGGTTCAGTCCTGGTTCAGTTCTGGTTCAGTCCTGGTTCAGTCCTGGTTCAGTCCTGGTTCAGTTCTGGTTCAGTCCTGGTTCAGTCCTGGTTCAGTCCTGGTTCAGTTCTGGTTCAGTTCTGGTTCAGTCCTGGTTCAGTCCTGGTTCAGTCCTGGTTTAGTCCTAGTTTCTGACCTGGTCTCTTCTCTTGGGGGGGGGTCTGTGCTGTTATTGTGGGGTATGGACGAGTTTAAGGTGGTATTGCTTAAGGTGGTATTGCTTAAGGTGGTATTGCTTAAGGTGGTATTGCTTAAGGTGGTATTGAGTTTCCCACAGGACACACAGCACATGTCTCTGTATCCGGGCAGAGAACAGTATCGAGTCAAAACCTCCATTTGACAGAACACAGAGCGGTCGCCACGGCAACGCTGGTCTGAAAAACAAAATTACACAACAACAATTATACAGTCAGAAAATTAACAAACAGGCGAACACCAGCATGAACCAAGAACAGGACTAAACTAGAACTGGACCAGGACTGAACCAGGTCTAAAGTGGATCAAAATCAGGTCAAAATCAGGTGGTGGTTTTTCTGTCCCTGTGAAAATTCTGGGAAAGTCACTGTTTTTGAGAGAAAAGAAACATGTTTTAAACAGAAGAGTAGATTTGTTGTCATGGAGATTAATAATGTCAAACTGTCTTGAATGGTGAAAAGTCCTCAAAATGGCGCCTTTAACCAGCAAATTCAAACCTTGAGTTGATCCTGTTCTCCAAAAATGTTAGTGATTCATGATCCTCTGAACACACAAACATAAAAATGTAAAGAATAAATAAAAGAAAAAAAAGAAAAGGAAAAAAATAAAAAAATAGTAATT